>NW_027459662.1:0-238767 GCF_050624435.1 Tenrec ecaudatus
CTAGCGGACACTTGCACTATGTAGGTTACCTAGCGGGCACTTGGGACTATCTAGGTTACCTAACGGGCACTTGGACTATGTAGGTTCCCTAGCGGGCACTTGGATGATATAGGTTCCCTATCGGGCACTTGGACTATGTAGGTTAACCAGCGGGCATTTGGACTATGTAGGTTACCTAGCGGGCACTTGGACTATGTAGGTTGCCTATCGGGCACTTGGAGAATGTAGGTTAACTAGGGGGCACTAGGAAAATGTAGGTTACCTAGCGGACCCTTGGACTATCTAGGTTACTTAGGGGGAACCTGGACTATGTAGGTTAACTAGTGGGCACTTGTACTATCTAGGTTACCTAGCAGCCCCTTGGATTATGTAGGTTAACTAGCGGGCACTTGGACTATCTAGGATACCTAGCGGGCACTTGGACTATGTACGTTCCCTAGCGGGCACTTGGACTATCTACGTTACCTAGCGGGCACTTGGACTATGTACGTTACCTAGCGGGCACTTAGACTATGTACGTTTCCTAGCGGGTACTTGGACTAGATAGGTTCCCTAGTGGGTACTTGGTCTATCTAGGTTAACTAGCGGGCACTTGGACTATCTAGGTTAACTAGCGGGCACTTGGACTATCTAGGTTAACTAGCGGGCATTTGGACAATTAGGGCCCCTAGCGGGCATTTGGACTATATTGGTAACCTAGCGGGCACTTGGACTGTCTAGGTTCCCTATCGGGCACTTGGGCTACGTAGGTTAACTAGCGGGCATTTGGACTATGTAGGTTTACTAGCGGGCACTTGGACGATCTAGGTTAACTAGAGGGCACTTGGACTATCTAGGATAACTAGCGGGCACTTGGACTATCTAGGTTAGCTAACGGGCACTTGGACTATCTAGGTTAGCTAACGGGAACATGGACTAAGTACGTTCCCTATCGGGCACTTGGACTATGTAGGTTAACTAGCGGGCTTTTGAACTATGTAGGTTACCTAGCGGGCACTTGGACTATGTAGGTTCCCTATCGGGCACGTGGAGAATGTAGGTTAACTAGGGGGCACTAGGACTATGTAGGTTACCTAGCGGGCCCTTGGACTATCTAGGTTACCTAGCGGGCATTTGGACTATGTAGGCTCCCTAGCGGGCATTTGGACTATATAGATTACCTAGCGGGCACTTAGACTTTGTAGGTTACCTAGCGGGCACTTGGACTATCTAGGTTACCTAGCTGGCACTTGAACTATCTACGTTACCTAGCGGGTACTTGGAGTATGTAGGTTACCTACCGGGCTGTTGGACTATCTAGGTTACCTAGCGGGCACTTGGACTATCTAGGTTAACTAACGGGTACTTGGACTATGTAGGTTCCCTAGAAGGCACTTGGAGACTGTAGGTTAACTAGGGGACACTAGGACAATGTAGTTTACCCAGCGGGCCCTTGGACTATCTAGGTTACCTAGGGAGAACTTGGACTATGTAGGTAAACTAGCGGGCACTAGGACAATCTAGGTTAGCTAGCGGGTACTTGGACTACGTAGGTTAACTAGCGGACACTTGCACTATGTAGGTTACCTAGCGGGCACTTGGACTATCTAGGTTACCTAACGGGCACTTGGACTATGTAGGTTCCCTAGCGGGCACTTGGATGATATATGTTCCCTATCGGGCACTTGGACTATGTAGGTTAACCAGCGGGCATTTGGACTATGTAGGTTACCTAGCGGGCACTTGGACTATGTAGGTTGCCTATCGGGCACTTGGAGGATGTAGGTTAACTAGGGGGCACTAGGAAAATGTAGGTTACCTAGAGGACCCTTGGACTATCTAGGTTACTTAGGGGGAACCTGGACTATGTGGGTTAACTAGTGGGAACTTGTACTATCTAGGTTACCTAGCAGGCCCTTGGATTATGTAGGTTAACTAGCGGGCACTTGGACTATCTAGGTTACCTAGCGGGCACTTGGACTATGTACATTCCCTAGCGGGCACTTGGACTATCTACGTTACCTAGCGGGCACTTGGACTATGTACGTTACCTAGCGGGCACTTAGACTATGTACGTTTCCTAGCGGGTACTTGGACTAGATAGGTTCCCTAGTGGGTACTTGGTCTATCTAGGTTAACTAGCGGGCACTTGGACTATCTAGGTTAACTAGCGAGCACTTGGACTATCTAGGTTAACTAGCGGGCATTTGGACTATTAGGGCCCCTAGCGGGCATTTGGTCTATATTGGTAACCTAGCGGGCACTTGGACTGTCTAGGTTCCCTATCGGGCACTTGGGCTATGTAGGTTAACTAGCGGGCACTTGGACTATCTAGGTTAACTAGCGAGCACTTGGACTATCTAGGTTAAATAGCAGGCATTTGGACTATTAGGGCCCCTAGCGGGCATTTGGCTATAGTGGTAACCTAGCGGGCACTTGGACTGTCTAGGTTCCCTATCGGGCACTTGGGCTACGTAGGTTAACTAGCGGGCATTTGGACTATGTAGGTTTACTAGCGGGCACTTGGACGATCTAGGCTAACTAGAGGGCACTTGGACTATCTAGGATAACTAGCGGGCACTTGGACTATCTAGGTTAGCTAACGGGCACTTGGACTATCTAGGTTAGCTAACGGGCACATGGACTAAGTACGTTCCTTATCGGGCACTTGGACTATGTAGGTTAACTAGCGGGCTTTTGAACTATGTAGGTTACCTAGCGGGCACTTGGACTATGTAGGTTCCCTATCGGGCACGTGGAGAATGTAGTTTAACTAGGGGGCACTAGGACTATGTAGGTTACCTAGCGGGCCCTTGGACTATCTAGGTTACCTAGCGGGCATTTGGACTATGTAGGCTCCCTAGCGGGCATTTGGACTATATAGATTACCTAGCGGGCACTTAGACTTTGTAGGTTACCTAGCGGGCACTTGGACTATCTAGGTTACCTAGCTGGCACTTGAACTATCTACGTTACCTAGCGGGTACTTGGAGTATGTAGGTTACCTACCGGGCTGTTGGACTATCTAGGTTACCTAGCGGGCACTTGGACTATCTAGGTTAACTAACGGGTACTTGGACTATGTAGGTTCCCTAGAAGGCACTTGGAGACTGTAGGTTAACTAGGGGACACTAGGACAATGTAGTTTACCTAGCGGGCCCTTGGACTATCTAGGTTCCCTAGGGAGAACTTGGACTATGTAGGTAAACTAGCGGGCACTAGGACAATCTAGGTTAGCTAGCGGGTACTTGGACTACGTAGGTTAACTAGCGGGCCCCTGGACTATGTAGATTAACTAGCGGCACTTGGACTATCTACGTTAACTAGCGGGCCCTTGGACTATGTAGATTCCCTAGCGGGCACTTGGACTATGTATGTTCCAGAGCGGGCACTTGAACTATGTAGGTTCCCTAGCGGGCACTTGGAGAATGTAGGTTAACTAGGGGACACTAGGACAATATAGGTTACCTAGCGGGCCCTTGGACTATCTAGGTTACCTAGGGAGAACTTGGACTATGTAGGTTAAGTAGTGGGCACTTGGACTATCTAGGTTACCTAGCAGGCACTTGGACTATGTAGGTTAACTAGCGGGCACTTGGACTATCTAGGTTACCTAGCGGGCACTTGGACTATGTACGTTCCCTAGCGGGCACTTGGAGTATGTACGTTAACTAGCGGGCACTTGGACTATGTACGTTTCCTAGCGGGTACTTGGACTATCTATGTTAACTAGCGGGCACCTGGACTATGTAGGTTCCCTATCGGGCACTTGGACTATGTAGGTTCCCTATCGGGCACTTGGACTATCTAGGTTAACTAGCGAGCTCTTGGACTATCTAGGATAACTAGCGGGCACTTGGACTATTAGGGTCCCTAGCGGGCATTTGTACTATATAGGTTACCTAGCGGGCACTTGGACTATGTAGGTTAACTAACTGGCACTTGGACTATGTAGGTAACCTAGTGGTCACTTTAACTGTCTACGTTACCTAGCGGGCCATTGGACTATGTAGGTTAACTAGCGGGCACTAGGACGATCTAGGTTAACTAGCGGGTACTTGGACTATGTAGGTTAACTAGCGGGCCCTTGGACTATGTAGGTTAACTAGCGGACCCTTGGACTATGTAGGTTACCTAGCAGGCCCTTGGACTATGTAGATTCCCTAGCGGGCACTTGGACTATGTATGTTCCAGAGCGGGCACTTGGACTATGTAGGTTCCCTAGCAGGTACTTGGACTATGTAGGTTCCAGAGCGGGCACTTGGACTATCTAGGTTCCCTAGCGGGCACTTGGACTATGTAGGTTAACTAGCGGACACTTGGATGATCTAGGTTAACTAGCGGGTGCTTGGACTATGTAGGTTAACTAGCGGGCCCCTAGACTATGTAGATTAACTAACAGCACTTGGACTACCTACGTTAACTAGCGGGCCCTTGGACTATGTAGATTCCCTAGCGGGCACTTGGAATATGTAGGTTCCCTAGCGGAGACTTGGACTATGTATTTGTTCTCTACGGACACTTGAACTATTTAAGTTAACTACTGGGCACTTGGACTATGTATGTTAACCTGCAGGCCCTTGGACTACTCAGGTTAACTAGCGGACACTTGCACTATGTAGGTAACCTAGCGGGCACTTGGACTATCTAGGTTACCTAACGGGCGCTTTGACTATGTAGGTTAACTAGCGGGCGCTTTGACTATGTAGGTTAACTAGCGGACACTTGCACTATGTAGGTTACCTAGCGGGCACTTGGACTATGTAGGTTAACTAGTAGGCCCTTCGACTATCTAGGTTACCTAGCAGGCACTTGGACTATGTAGGTTAACTAGAGGGCACTTGCACTCTCTAGGTTACCTAGCGGGCACTTGGACTATGTAACTTCCCTAGCGGGCACCTGCACTATGTAGGTTACCTAGCAGACACTTGCACTATGTAGGTTACCTAGCGGGCACTTGGACTATGTAGGTTAACTAGAGGACACTTGGACGATCTAGGTTAACTAGAGGGCCCTTGGATGATGTAGGTTAACTAGCCAGTATTTGAACGATCTAGGTTAACTAGCGGGCACTTGGACGATCTAGGTTAACTAAGGGGCACTTGGACTATCAAAGTTAACAAGCGAGCCCTTGGACTATGTAGGTTAACTAGCGGGCCCTTGGACTATCTAGGTTACCTAGATAGCACTTAGACTATATAGGTTCCCTAGCAGGCACTTGCACTATCTAGGTTAACGAACTGGCACTTGGACTATGCAGGTAACCTAGCGGGCACTTGGACTGTCTAGGTTACATAGCGGGCACTTGGACTGTCTAGGTTACATAGCGGGCACTTGGACTTCTAGGTTATCGAACGGGCACTTGACTATGTAGGTTGCCTAGGTGGCACTTGGACTGTCTATGTTAGGTAACGGGCACTAGAACTATCTAGGTGACCTAGCGGGCCCTTGGACTATGTATGTCCCCTATTGGGCACTTGGACTATCTTGATTAACTAGCGGCCACTTGGACTATCTAGGTTACCTATCGGGCACTTGGACTATGTAAGTTAACTAGCGGACACTTGCACGATCTAGGTTAACTAGCGGGCCCTTACACTATGTAGGTTAACTAGCGGGCCCATGGATTATGTAGGTTTACTAGCAGGCACTTGGACTATCTAGGTTAACTAGCGGGCACTTGGACTATGTAGTTTCCCTAGCGAGCATTTGGACTATTTAGGTTACCAAGCGGGCACTTGGACTATGTAGGTTACCTAGCGAGCACTTGGACTATGTAGGTTCTCTAGCGGGCACTTGGATTATGTAGGTTCCCTTTAGGGCACTTGGATTATGTAGGTTAACTAGCGGGCACTTGGACTATCTAGGTTAACTAGCGGGCCCTTGGACGATGTAGGTTAACTAGCGGGCCCTTGGACGATCTAGGTTAACTAGCGGGTACGTGAACTATGTAGATTCCCCAGCGGGCCCTTGGACTATGTAGATTAACTAGCAGCACTTGGAGTATCTACATTAACCAGCGGGCCCTTGGACTATGTAGATTCCCTAGCGGGCACTTGGACTACGTAGGTTCCCTAGCGGGCACTTGGACTATGAATGTTCCCTACGGACACTTGAACTATGTAAGTTAACTACCGGGCACTTGGACTATGTATGTTAACTAGCGGGCCCTTGGACTACTTAGGTTAACTAGCGGACACTTGCACTATGTAGGTTACCTAGCGGGCACTTGGACTATCTAGGTTAACTAGCGGGCACTTGGACTATGTACGTTCCCTAGCGGGCACTTGGGCTATCTACGTTACCTAGCGGGCACTTGGACTATGTAGGTTAACGAACGGGCAATTGGACTATGTAGGTAACCTAATGGTCACTTGGACTGTCTAGGTTACCTAGCGGGAACTTGGACTATGTAGGTTAACTAGCGGGCACTTGGACTATCAAGGTTAACTAGCGGGCCCTTGCTCTATGTAGGTTAACTAGTAGGCCTTTGGACTATGTAAGTTAACTAGAGGGCACTTTGATGATCCTGGTTAACTAGCGGGCACTTGGACTATGTAGGTTACCTAGCGAGCACTTGGACTATGTAGGTTCTCTAGCGGGCACTTGGATTATGTAGGTTCCCTTTAGGGCACTTGGATTATGTAGGTTAACTAGCGGGCACTTGGACTATCTAGGTTAACTAGCGGGCCCTTGGACGATGTAGGTTAACTAGCGGGCCCTTGGACTATCTAGGTTAACTAGCGGGTACGTGAACTATGTAGATTCCCCAGCGGGCCCTTGGACTATGTAGATTAACTAGCAGCACTTGGAGTATCTACATTAACCAGCGGGCCCTTGGACTATGTAGATTCCCTAGCGGGCACTTGGACTACGTAGGTTCCCTAGCGGGCACTTGAACTATGAATGTTCCCTACGGACACTTGAACTATGTAAGTTAACTACCGGGCACTTGGACTATGTATGTTAACTAGCGGGCCCTTGGACTACTTAGGTTAACTAGCGGACACTTGCACTATGTAGGTTACCTAGCGGGCACTTGGACTATCTAGGTTAACTAGCGGGCACTTGGACTATGTACGTTCCCTAGCGGGCACTTGGGCTATCTACGTTACCTAGCGGGCACTTGGACTATGTAGGTTAACGAACGGGCAATTGGACTATGTAGGTAACCTAATGGTCACTTGGACTGTCTAGGTTACCTAGCGGGAACTTGGACTATGTAGGTTAACTAGCGGGCACTTGGACTATCAAGGTTAACTAGCGGGCCCTTGCTCTATGTAGGTTAACTAGTAGGCCTTTGGACTATGTAAGTTAACTAGAGGGCACTTTGATGATCCTGGTTAACTAGCGGGCACTTGGACTATCTAGGTTAACTAGCGGGCATTTGGACTATCTAGGTTAACTAGAGGGCACTTGGACTATGTAGGTTCCCTAGCAGATCCTTGGAATATGTAGATTCCCTAGCGGGCACTTGGACTATGTATGTTCCAGAGCGGGCACTTGGACAATGTAGGTTCCCTAGCAGGCACTTGGACTATGTAGGTTAACTAGGGGACACTTGGACGATCTAGGTTAACTAGCGGGTACTTGGACTATGTAGGTTAACTAGCAGGCCCTTGGACTATGTAGATTAAATAGCAGCACTTGGACTATCTACATTAACCAGCGGGCCCTTGGACTATGTAGATTCCCTAGCGGGCACTTGGACTACGTAGGTTCCCTAGCGGGCACTTGGACTATGTAGGTTCCCTAGGGGGCACTTGGACTATGTAGGTTTCCTAGCGGGCACTTGGACTATGTAGGTTAACTATCGGACACTTGGACGATCTAGGTTAACTAGCGGGTACTTGGACTATGTAGGTTAACTTGCGGGCCCTTGGACTATGTAGGTTTCCTAGCAGGCCCTTGGACTATCTAGGTTAACTAGCGGGCTCTTGGACTATGTAGATTCCCTAGCGGGCACTTGGACTATGTATGTTCCAGAGCGGGCACTTGGACAATGTAGGTTCCCTAGCAGGCACTTGGACTATGTAGGTTTCCTAGCGGGCACTTGGACTATGTAGGTTAACTAGCGGACACTTGGACGATCTAGGTTAACTAGCGGGTACTTGGACTATGTAGGTTAACTTGCGGGCCCTTGGACTATGTAGATTAACTAGCAGCACTTGGACTATATACATTAAACAGCGGGCCCTTGGAATATGTAGATTCCCTAGCGGGCACTTGGACTTTGAATGTTCCCTCCGGACACTTGAACTCTGTAAGTTAACTACCGGGCACTTGGACTATGTATGTTAACTAGCGTGCCCTTGGACTACTTAGGTTAACTAGCGGACACTTGCACTATGTAGGTTACCTAGCGGGCACTTGGACTATCTAGGTTACCTAACGGGCACTTGGACTATGTAGGTTCCCTAGCGGGCACTTGGATGATATAGGTTCCCTATCGGGCACTTGGACTATGTAGGTAAACCAGCGGGCATTTGGACTATGTAGGTTACCTAGCGGGCACTTGGACTATGTAGGTTACCTATCGGGCACTTGGAGAATGTAGGTTAACTAGGGGGCACTAGGAAAATGTAGGTTACCTAGCGGACCCTTGGACTATCTAGGTTACTTAGGGGGAACCTGGACTATGTAGGTTAACTAGCGGGCACTTGGACTATCTAGGTTAACTAGCGAGCACTTGGACTATCTAGGTTAACTAGCGGGCATTTGGACTATTAGGGCCCCTAGCGGGCATTTGGACTATATTGGTAACCTCGCGGACACTTGGACTGTCTAGGATCCCTATCGGGCACTTGGGCTACGTAGGTTAACTAGCGGGCATTTGGACTATGTTGGTTTACTAGTGGGCACTTGCACGATCTAGGTTAACTAGAGGGCACTTGGACTATCTAGGATAACTAGCGGGCACTTGGACTATCTAGGTTAGCTATGGGCACTTGGACTATCTAGGTTAGCTAACGGGCATATGGACTAAGTACGTTCCCTATCGGGCACTTGGACTATGTAGGTTAACTAACGGGCTTTTGAACTATGTAGGTTACCTAGCGGGCACTTGGACTATGTAGGTTCCCTATCGGGCACGTGGAGAATGTAGGTTAACTAGGGGGCACTAGGACTATGTAGGTTACCTAGCGGGCCCTTGGACTATCTAGGTTACCTAGCGGGCATTTGGACTATGTAGGCTCCCTAGCGGGCATTTGGACTATATAGATTACCTAGCGGGCACTTAGACTTTGTAGGTTACCTAGCGGGCACTTGGACTATCTAGGTTACCTAGCTGGCACTTGAACTATCTACGTTACCTAGCGGGTACTTGGAGTATGTAGGTTACCTACCGGGCTGTTGGACTATCTAGGTTACCTAGCGGGCACTTGGACTATCTAGGTTAACTAACGGGTACTTGGACTATGTAGGTTCCCTAGAAGGCACTTGGAGACTGTAGGTTAACTAGGGGACACTAGGACAATGTAGTTTACCTAGCGGGCCCTTGGACTATCTAGGTTACCTAGGGAGAACTTGGACTATGTAGGTAAACTAGCGGGCACTAGGACAATCTAGGTTAGCTAGCGGGTACTAGGACTACGTAGGTTAACTAGCGGGCCCCTGGACTATGTAGATTAACTAGCAGCACTTGGACTATCTACGTTAACTAGCGGGCCCTTGGACTATGTAGATTCCCTAGCGGGCACTTGGACTATGTATGTTCCAGAGCGGGCACTTGAACTATGTAGGTTCCCTAGCGGGCACTTGGAGAATGTAGGTTAACTAGGGGACACTAGGACAATATAGGTTACCTAGCGGGCCCTTGGACTATCTAGGTTACCTAGGGAGAACTTGGACTATGTAGGTTAAGTAGTGGGCACTTGGACTATCTAGGTTACCTAGCAGGCACTTGGACTATGTAGGTTAACTAGCGGGCACTTGGACTATCTAGGTTACCTAGCGAGCACTTGGACTATGTACGTTCCCTAGCGGGCACTTGGACTATCTACATTACCTAGCGGGCACTTGGAGTATGTACGTTAACTAGCGGACACTTGGACTATGTACGTTTCCTAGCGGGTACTTGGACTATCTATGTTAACTAGCAGGCACCTGGACTATGTAGGTTCCCTATCGGGCACTTGGACTATCTAGGTTAACTAGCGAGCTCTTGGACTATCTAGGATAACTAGCGGGCACTTGGACTATTAGGGTCCCTAGCGGGCCTTTGTACTATATAGGTTACCTAGCGTGCACTTGGACTATGTAGGTTAACTAACTGGCACTTGGACTATGTAGGTAACCTAGTGGTCACTTTAACTGTCTACGTTACCTAGCGGGCCCTTGGACTATGTAGGTTAACTAGCGGGCACTAGGACGATCTAGGTTAACTAGCGGGTACTTGGACTATGTAGGTTAACTAGCGGGCCCTTGGACTATGTAGGTTAACTAGCGGACCCTTGGACTATGTAGGTTACCTAGCAGGCCCTTGGACTATGTAGATTCCCTAGCGGGCACTTGGACTATGTATGTTCCAGAGCGGGCACTTGGACTATGTAGGTTCCCTAGAAGGTACTTGGACTATGTAGGTTCCAGAGCGGGCACTTGGACTATCTAGGTTCCCTAGCGGGCACTTGGACTATGTAGGTTAACTAGCGGACACTTGGATGATCTAGGTTAACTAGCGGGTGCTTGGACTATGTAGGTTAACTAGCGGGCCCCTAGACTATGTAGATTAACTAACAGCACTTGGACTACCTACGTTAACTAGCGGGCCCTTGGACTATGTAGATTCCCTAGCGGGCACTTGGAATATGTAGGTTCCCTAGCGGAGACTTGGACTATGTATTTGTTCTCTACGGACACTTGAATTATTTAAGTTAACTACTGGGCACTTGGACTATGTATGTTAACCTGCAGGCCCTTGGACTACTTAGTTTAACTAGCGGACACTTGCACTATGTAGGTAACCTAGCGGGCACTTGGACTATCTAGGTTACCTAACGGGCGCTTTGACTATGTAGGTTAACTAGCGGGCGCTTTGACTATGTAGGTTAACTAGCGGACACTTGCACTATGTAGGTTACCTAGCGGGCACTTGGACTATGTAGGTTAACTAGTAGGCCCTTCGACTATCTAGGTTACCTAGCAGGCACTTGGACTATGTAGGTTAACTAGAGGGCACTTGCACTCTCTAGGTTACCTAGCGGGCACTTGGACTATGTAACTTCCCTAGCGGGCACCTGCACTATGTAGGTTACCTAGCAGACACTTGCACTATGTAGGTTACCTAGCGGGCACTTGGACTATGTAGGTTAACTAGAGGACACTTGGACGATCTAGGTTAACTAGAGGGCTCTTGGATGATGTAGGTTAACTAGCCAGTATTTGAACGATCTAGGTTAACTAGCGGGCACTTGGACGATCTAGGTTAACTAAGGGGCACTTGGACTATCAAAGTTAACAAGCGAGCCCTTGGACTATGTAGGTTAACTAGCGGGCCCTTGGACTATCTAGGTTACCTAGATAGCACTTAGACTATATAGGTTCCCTAGCAGGCACTTGCACTATCTAGGTTAACGAACTGGCACTTGGACTATGCAGGTAACCTAGCGGGCACTTGGACTGTCTAGGTTACATAGCGGGCACTTGGACTGTCTAGGTTACATAGCGGGCACTTGGACTTCTAGGTTATCGAACGGGCACTTGGACTATGTAGGTTGCCTAGGTGGCACTTGGACTGTCTATGTTAGGTAACGGGCACTAGAACTATCTAGGTGACCTAGCGGGCCCTTGGACTATGTATGTCCCCTATTGGGCACTTGGACTATCTTGATTCACTAGCGGCCACTTGGACTATCTAGGTTACCTATCGGGCACTTGGACTATGTAAGTTAACTAGCGGACACTTGCACGATCTAGGTTAACTAGCGGGCCCTTACACTATGTAGGTTAACTAGCGGGCCCATGGATTATGTAGGTTTACTAGCAGGCACTTGGACTATCTAGGTTAACTAGCGGGCACTTGGACTATGTAGTTTCCCTAGCGAGCATTTGGACTATTTAGGTTACCAAGCGGGCACTTGGACTATGTAGGTTACCTAGCGAGCACTTGGACTATGTAGGTTCTCTAGCGGGCACTTGGATTATGTAGGTTCCCTTTAGGGCACTTGGATTATGTAGGTTAACTAGCGGGCACTTGGACTATCTAGGTTAACTAGCGGGCCCTTGGACGATGTAGGTTAACTAGCGGGCCCTTGGACGATCTAGGTTAACTAGCGGGTACGTGAACTATGTAGATTCCCCAGCGGGCCCTTGGACTATGTAGATTAACTAGCAGCACTTGGAGTATCTACATTAACCAGCAGGCCCTTGGACTATGTAGATTCCCTAGCGGGCACTTGGACTACGTAGGTTCCCTAGCGGGCACTTGGACTATGAATGTTCCCTACGGACACTTGAACTATGTAAGTTAACTACCGGGCACTTGGACTATGTATGTTAACTAGCGGGCCCTTGGACTACTTAGGTTAACTAGCGGACACTTGCACTATGTAGGTTACCTAGCGGGCACTTGGACTATCTAGGTTAACTAGCGGGCACTTGGACTATGTACGTTCCCTAGCGGGCACTTGGGCTATCTACGTTACCTAGCGGGCACTTGGACTATGTAGGTTAACGAACGGGCAATTGGACTATGTAGGTAACCTAATGGTCACTTGGACTGTCTAGGTTACCTAGCGGGAACTTGGACTATGTAGGTTAACTAGCGGGCACTTGGACTATCAAGGTTAACTAGCGGGCCCTTGCTCTATGTAGGTTAACTAGTAGGCCTTTGGACTATGTAAGTTAACTAGAGGGCACTTTGATGATCCTGGTTAACTAGCAGGCACTTGGACTATGTAGGTTACCTAGCGAGCACTTGGACTATGTAGGTTCTCTAGCGGGCACTTGGATTATGTAGGTTCCCTTTAGGGCACTTGGATTATGTAGGTTAACTAGCGGGCACTTGGACTATCTAGGTTAACTAGCGGGCCCTTGGACGATGTAGGTTAACTAGCGGGCCCTTGGACGATCTAGGTTAACTAGCGGGTACGTGAACTATGTAGATTCCCCAGCGGGCCCTTGGACTATGTAGATTAACTAGCAGCACTTGGAGTATCTACATTAACCAGCGGGCCCTTGGACTATGTAGATTCCCTAGCGGGCACTTGGACTACGTAGGTTCCCTAGCGGGCACTTGGACTATGAATGTTCCCTACGGACACTTGAACTATGTAAGTTAACTACCGGGCACTTGGACTATGTATGTTAACTAGCGGGCCCTTGGACTACTTAGGTTAACTAGCGGACACTTGCACTATGTAGGTTACCTAGCGGGCACTTGGACTATCTAGGTTAACTAGCGGGCACTTGGACTATGTACGTTCCCTAGCGGGCACTTGGGCTACCTACGTTACCTAGCGGGCACTTGGACTATGTAGGTTAACGAACGGGCAATTGGACTATGTAGGTAACCTAATGGTCACTTGGACTGTCTAGGTTACCTAGCGGGAACTTGGACTATGTAGGTTAACTAGCGGGCACTTGGACTATCAAGGTTAACTAGCGGGCCCTTGCTCTATGTAGGATAACTAGTAGGCCTTTGGACTATGTAAGTTAACTAGAGGGCACTTTGATGATCCTGGTTAACTAGCGGGCACTTGGACTATCTAGGTTAACTAGCGGGCATTTGGACTATCTAGGTTAACTAGAGGGCACTTGGACTATGTAGGTTCCCTAGCAGATCCTTGGAATATGTAGATTCCCTAGCGGGCACTTGGACTATGTATGTTCCAGAGCGGGCACTTGGACAATGTAGGTTCCCTAGCAGGCACTTGGACTATGAAGGTTAACTAGGGGACACTTGGACGATCTAGGTTAACAAGCGGGTACTTGGACTATGTAGGTTAACTAGCAGGCCCTTGGACTATGTAGATTAAATAGCAGCACTTGGACTATCTACATTAACCAGCGGTCCCTTGGACTATGTAGATTCCCTAGCGGGCACTTGGACTACGTAGGTTCCCTAGCGGGCACTTGGACTATGTATGTTCCCTAGGGGGCACTTGGACTATGTAGGTTTCCTAGCGGGCACTTGGACTATGTAGGTTAACTATCGGACACTTGGACGATCTAGGTTAACTAGCGAGTACTTGGACTATGTAGGTTAACTTGCGGGCCCTTGGACTATGTAGGTTTCCTAGCAGGCCCTTGGACTATCTAGGTTAACTAGCGGGCCCTTGGACTATGTAGATTCCCTAGCGGGCACTTGGACTATGTATGTTCCACGGCGGGCACTTGGACAATGTAGGTTCCCTAGCAGGCACTTGGACTATGTAGGTTTCCTAGCGGGCACTTGGACTATGTAGGTTAACTAGCGGACACTTGTACGATCTAGGTTAACTAGCGGGTACTTGGACTATGTAGGTTAACTTGCGGGCCCTTGGACTATGTAGATTAACTAGCAGCACTTGGACTATATACATTAAACAGCGGGCCCTTGGACTATGTAGATTCCCTAGCGGGCACTTGGTCTACGTAGTTTCCCTAGCGGGCACATGGACTATGTAGGTTCCCTAGCGGGCACTTGGACTATGAATGTTCCCTCCGGACACTTGAACTATGTAAGTTAACTACCGGGCACTTGGACTATGTATGTTAACTAGCGTGCCCTTGGACTACTTAGGTTAACTAGCGGACACTTGCACTATGTAGGTTACCTAGCGGGCACTTGGACTATCTAGGTTACCTAACGGGCACTTGGACTATGTAGGTTCCCTAGCGGGCACTTGGATGATATAGGTTCCCTATCGGGCACTTGGACTATGTAGGTTAACCAGCGGGCATTTGGACTATGTAGGTTACCTAGCGGGCACTTGGACTATGTAGGTTGCCTATCGGGCACTTGGAGAATGTAGGTTAACTAGGGGGCACTAGGAAAATGTAGGTTACCTAGCGGACCCTTGGACTATCTAGGTTACTTAGGGGGAACCTGGACTATGTAGGTTAACTAGTGGGCACTTGTACTATCTAGGTTACCTAGCAGCCCCTTGGATTATGTAGGTTAACTAGCGGGCACTTGGACTATCTAGGATACCTAGCGGGCACTTGGACTATGTACGTTCCCTAGCGGGCACTTGGACTATCTACGTTACCTAGCGGGCACTTGGACTATGTACGTTACCTAGCGGGCACTTAGACTATGTACGTTTCCTAGCGGGTACTTGGACTAGATAGGTTCCCTAGTGGGTACTTGTTCTATCTAGGTTAACTAGCGGGCACTTGGACTATCTAGGTTAACTAGCGGGCACTTGGACTATCTAGGTTAACTAGCGGGCATTTGGACAATTAGGGCCCCTAGCGGGCATTTGGACTATATTGGTAACCTAGCGGGCACTTGGACTGTCTAGGTTCCCTATCGGGCACTTGGGCTACGTAGGTTAACTAGCGGGCATTTGGACTATGTAGGTTTACTAGCGGGCACTTGGACGATCTAGGTTAACTAGAGGGCACTTGGACTATCTAGGATAACTAGCGGGCACTTGGACTATCTAGGTTAGCTAACGGGCACTTGGACTATCTAGGTTAGCTAACGGGAACATGGACTAAGTACGTTCCCTATCGGGCACTTGGACTATGTAGGTTAACTAGCGGGCTTTTGAACTATGTAGGTTACCTAGCGGGCACTTGGACTATGTAGGTTCCCTATCGGGCACGTGGAGAATGTAGGTTAACTAGGGGGCACTAGGACTATGTAGGTTACCTAGCGGGCCCTTGGACTATCTAGGTTACCTAGCGGGCATTTGGACTATGTAGGCTCCCTAGCGGGCATTTGGACTATATAGATTACCTAGCGGGCACTTAGACTTTGTAGGTTACCTAGCGGGCACTTGGACTATCTAGGTTACCTAGCTGGCACTTGAACTATCTACGTTACCTAGCGGGTACTTGGAGTATGTAGGTTACCTACCGGGCTGTTGGACTATCTAGGTTACCTAGCGGGCACTTGGACTATCTAGGTTAACTAACGGGTACTTGGACTATGTAGGTTCCCTAGAAGGCACTTGGAGACTGTAGGTTAACTAGGGGACACTAGGACAATGTAGTTTACCTAGAGGGCCCTTGGACTATCTAGGTTACCTAGGGAGAACTTGGACTATGTAGGTAAACTAGCGGGCACTAGGACAATCTAGGTTAGCTAGCGGGTACTAGGACTACGTAGGTTAACTAGCGGGCCCCTGGACTATGTAGATTAACTAGCAGCACTTGGACTATCTACGTTAACTAGCGGGCCCTTGGAATATGTAGATTCCCTAGCGGGCACTTGGACTATGTATGTTCCAGAGCGGGCACTTGAACTATGTAGGTTCCCTAGCGGGCACTTGGAGAATGTAGGTTAACTAGGGGACACTAGGACAATATAGGTTACCTAGCGGGCCCTTGGACTATCATGGTTACCTAGGGAGAACTTGGACTATGTAGGTTAAGTAGTGGGCACTTGGACTATCTAGGTTACCTAGCAGGCACTTGGACTATGTAGGTTAACTAGCGGGCACTTGGACTATCTAGGTTACCTAGCGGGCACTTGGACTATGTACGTTCCCTAGCGGGCACTTGGACTATCTACATTACCTAGCGGGCACTTGGAGTATGTACGTTAACTAGCGGGCACTTGGACTATCTACATTACCTAGCGGGCACTTGGAGTATGTACGTTAACTAGCGGGCACTTGGACTATGTACGTTTCCTAGCGGGTACTTGGACTATCTATGTTAACTAGCGGGCACCTGGACTATGTAGGTTCCCTATCGGGCACTTGGACTATCTAGGTTAACTAGCGAGCTCTTGGACTATCTAGGATAACTAGCGGGCACTTGGACTATTAGGGTCCCTAGCGGGCCTTTGTACTATATAGGTTACCTAGCGGGCACTTGGACTATGTAGGTTAACTAACTGGCACTTGGACTATGTAGGTAACCTAGTGGTCACTTTAACTGTCTACGTTACCTAGCGGGCCCTTGGACTATGTAGGTTAACTAGCGGGCACTAGGACGATCTAGGTTAACTAGCGGGTACTTGGACTATGTAGGTTAACTAGCGGGCCCTTGGACTATGTAGGTTAACTAGCGGACCCTTGGACTATGTAGGTTACCTAGCAGGCCCTTGGACTATGTAGATTCCCTAGCGGGCACTTGGACTATGTAGGTTCCCTAGCAGGTACTTGGACTATGTAGGTTCCAGAGCGGGCACTTGGACTATCTAGGTTCCCTAGCGGGCACTTGGACTATGTAGGTTAACTAGCGGACACTTGGATGATCTAGGTTAACTAGCGGGTACTTGGACAATGTAGGTTAACTACCGGGTCCTTAGACTATGTAGATTAACTAACAGCACTTGGACTACCTACGTTAACTAGCGGGCCCTTGGACTATGTAGATTCCCTAGCGGGCACTTGGAATATGTAGGTTCCCTAGCGTGCACTTGGACTAGGTATGTTCCCTAGCGGAGACTTGGACTATGTATTTGTTCTCTACGGACACTTGAACTATTTAAGTTAACTACTGGGCACTTGGACTATGTATGTTAACCTGCAGGCCCTTGGACTACTTAGGTTAACTAGCGGACACTTGCACTATGTAGGTAACCTAGCGGGCACTTGGACTATCTAGGTTACCTAACGGGCGCTTTGACTATGTAGGTTAACTAGCGGGCGCTTTGACTATGTAGCTTAACTAGCGGACACTTGCACTATGTAGGTTACCTAGCGGGCACTTGGACTATGTAGGTTAACTAGTAGGCCCTTCGACTATCTAGGTTACCTAGCAGGCACTTGGACTATGTAGGTTAACTAGAGGGCACTTGCACTCTCTAGGTTACCTAGCGGGCACTTGGACTATGTAATTTCCCTAGCGGGCACCTGCACTATGTAGGTTACCTAGCAGACACTTGCACTATGTAGGTTACCTAGCGGGCACTTGGACTATGTAGGTTAACTAGAGGACACTTGGACGATCTAGGTTAACTAGAGGGCCCTTGGATGATGTAGGTTAACTAGCCAGTATTTGAACGATCTAGGTTAACTAGCGGGCACTTGGACGATCTAGGTTAACTAAGGGGCACTTGGACTATCAAAGTTAACAAGCGAGCCCTTGGACTATGTAGGTTAACTAGCGGGCCCTTGGACTATCTAGGTTACCTAGATAGCACTTAGACTATATAGGTTCCCTAGCAGGCACTTGCACTATCTAGGTTAACGAACTGGCACTTGGACTATGCAGGTAACCTAGCGGGCACTTGGACTGTCTAGGTTACATAGCGGGCACTTGGACTGTCTAGGTTACATAGCGGGCACTTGGACTTCTAGGTTATCGAACGGGCACTTGGACTATGTAGGTTGCCTAGGTGGCACTTGGACTGTCTATGTTAGGTAACGGGCACTAGAACTATCTAGGTGACCTAGCGGGCCCTTGGACTATGTATGTCCCCTATTGGGCACTTGGACTATCTTGATTCACTAGCGGCCACTTGGACTATCTAGGTTACCTATCGGGCACTTGGACTATGTAAGTTAACTAGCGGACACTTGCACGATCTAGGTTAACTAGCGGGCCCTTACACTATGTAGGTTAACTAGCGGGCCCATGGATTATGTAGGTTTACTAGCAGGCACTTGGACTATCTAGGTTAACTAGCGGGCACTTGGACTATGTAGTTTCCCTAGCGAGCATTTGGACTATTTAGGTTACCAAGCGGGCACTTGGACTATGTAGGTTACCTAGCGAGCACTTGGACTATGTAGGTTCTCTAGCGGGCACTTGGATTATGTAGGTTCCCTTTAGGGCACTTGGATTATGTAGGTTAACTAGCGGGCACTTGGACTATCTAGGTTAACTAGCGGGCCCTTGGACGATGTAGGTTAACTAGCGGGCCCTTGGACGATCTAGGTTAACTAGCGGGTACGTGAACTATGTAGATTCCCCAGCGGGCCCTTGGACTATGTAGATTAACTAGCAGCACTTGGAGTATCTACATTAACCAGCGGGCCCTTGGACTATGTAGATTCCCTAGCGGGCACTTGGACTACGTAGGTTCCCTAGCGGGCACTTGGACTATGAATGTTCCCTACGGACACTTGAACTATGTAAGTTAACTACCGGGCACTTGGACTATGTATGTTAACTAGCGGGCCCTTGGACTACTTAGGTTAACTAGCGGACACTTGCACTATGTAGGTTACCTAGCGGGCACTTGGACTATCTAGGTTAACTAGCGGGCACTTGGACTATGTACGTTCCCTAGCGGGCACTTGGGCTATCTACGTTACCTAGCGGGCACTTGGACTATGTAGGTTAACGAACGGGCAATTGGACTATGTAGGTAACCTAATGGTCACTTGGACTGTCTAGGTTACCTAGCGGGAACTTGGACTATGTAGGTTAACTAGCGGGCACTTGGACTATCAAGGTTAACTAGCAGGCACTTGCTCTATGTAGGTTAACTAGTAGGCCTTTGGACTATGTAAGTTAACTAGAGGGCACTTTGATGATCCTGGTTAACTAGCGGGCACTTGGACTATCTAGGTTAACTAGCGGGCATTTGGACTATCTAGGTTAACTAGAGGGCACTTGGACTATGTAGGTTCCCTAGCAGATCCTTGGAATATGTAGATTCCCTAGCGGGCACTTGGACTATGTATGTTCCAGAGCGGGCACTTGGACAATGTAGGTTCCCTAGCAGGCACTTGGACTATGTAGGTTAACTAGGGGACACTTGGACGATCTAGGTTAACTAGCGGGTACTTGGACTATGTAGGTTAACTAGCAGGCCCTTGGACTATGTAGATTAAATAGCAGCACTTGGACTATCTACATTAACCAGCGGGCCCTTGGACTATGTAGATTCCCTAGCGGGCATTTGGACTACGTAGGTTCCCTAGCGGGCACTTGGAATATGTAGGTTCCCTAGGGGGCACTTGGACTATGAATGTTCCCTACGGACACTTGAACTATGTAAGTTAACTACCGGGCACTTGGACTATGTATATTAACTAGCGGGCCCTTCGACTACTTATGTTAACTAGCAGACACTGGCACTATGTAGGTTACCTAGCGGGCACTTGGACTATCTAGGTTACCTAACGGGCACTTGGACTATGTGGGTTCCCTAGCAGGCACTTGGATTATATAGGTTCCCTATTGGGCACTTGGACTATGTAGGTTAACTAGTGGGCACTTGGACTATCTAGGTTACCTAGCAGGCACTTGGACTATGTAGGTTAACTAGCGGGCAATTGGACCATGTACGTTTCCTAGCGGGCACTTGGACTATCTACGTTACCTAGCGGGCATTTGGACTATCTAGGTTACCTAATGGGCACTTGGACTATGTACATTTCCTAGCGGGTACTTGGACTAGATAGGTTCCCTAGCGGGCACTTGGTCTATCTAGGTTAACTAGCGGGCACTTGGACTATCTAGGTTAACTGGCGAGCACTTGGACTATCTAGGTTAACTAGCGGGCATTTGGACTATTAGGGCCCCTAGCGGGCATTTGGAGTGGGCCCTTGGACTATGTAGGTTAACTAGCGGGCACTTGGACAATCTAGGTTAACTAGCGGGCACTTGGGCGATCTAGGTTAACTAGCGGGCACTTGAACTATCAAAGTGAACAAGTGAGCCCTTGGACTATGTTGGTTAACTTGCGGGCCCTTGGACTATCTGGGTTACCTAGCGCGCACTTGGACTATATAGGTTACCTAGCGGGCACTTGGACTATGTAGGTTACCTAGTGGGCACTTGGATTATCTAGGTTAACGAACGGGCACTTGGAATATGCAGGTAACCAAGCGGGCACTTGGACTGTCTAGGTTATCTAGCGGACACTTGGACTTCTAGGTTAACGAACGGGCTCTTGGACTATGTAGGTTGCCTAGCCGGCACTTGGACTATCTAGGTTAGGTAACAGGCACTTGGACTATCTAGGTTACCTAACGGGCACTTTGACTATCTAGGTTACATAGCGTGCACTTGGACTATGTAGGTTAACTAGCGAGCACTTGGACTCTAGGTTACCTTACGGGCACTTGAACTATCTAGGTTACCTAGCGGGCCCTTGGACTATGTAGGTTTCCAGGCAGGCCCTTGGACTATCTAGGTTAACTAGCGGGCCCTTGGACTATGTAGATTCCCTAGCGGGCACTTGGACAATGTAGGTTCCCTAGCAGGCACTTGGATTATGTAGGTTCCCTTGCGGGCACTTGGACTATGTAGGTTAACTAGCGGACACTTGGACGATCTAGGTTAACTAGCGGGTACTTAGACTATGTAGGTTAACTTGCGGGCCCTTGGACTATGTAGATTAACTAGCAGCACTTGGACTATCTACATTAACCAGCGGGCCCTTGGACTATGTAGATTCCCTAGAGGGCACTTGGACTATGTAGGTTCCCTAGCGGGCACTTGGACTATGTAGGTTCCCTAGCAGGCACTTGGACTATGAATGTTCCCTACGGACACTTGAACTATGTAAGTTAACTACCGTGCACTTGGACTATGTATGTTAACTAGCGGGCCCTTGGACTACTTAGGTTAACTAGCGGACACTTGCAATATGTAGGTTACCTAGCGGGCACTTGGACTATGTAGGTTAACTAGCGGGCTTTTGGACTATGTAGGTTACCTAACGGGCACTTGGACTATGTAGGTTGCCTATCGGGCACTTGGAGAATGTATGTTACCTAGGGGGCACTAGGACAATGTAGGTTACCTAGCGGACCCTTGGACTATCTAGGTTACTTAGGGGGAACCTGGACTATGTTGTTTAACTAGTGGGCACTTGTACTATCTAGGTTACCTAGCAGGCACTTGGACTATGTAGGTTAACTAGCGGGCACTTGGACTATCTAGGTTACCTAGCGGGCACTTGGACTATGTACGTTCCCTAGCGGGCACTTGGACTATCTACGTTACCTAGCGGGCACTTGGACTATGTACGTTACCTAGCGGGCACTTAGACTATGTACGTTTCCTAGCGGGTACTTGGACTAGATAGGTTCCCTAGTGGGTACTTGGTCTATCTAGGTAAAGTAGCGGGCACTTGGACTATCTAGGTTAACTAGCGAGCACTTGGACTATCTAGGTTAACCAACGAGCACCTGGACTATCTAGGTTAACTAGCGGGCATTTGGACTATTAGGGCCCATATCGGGCATTTGGACTATATTGGTTCCCTAGCGGGCACTTGGACTATGAATGTTCCCTACGGACACTTGAACTATGTAAGTTAACTACCGTGCACTTGGACTATGTATGTTAACTAGCGGGCCCTTGGACTACTTAGGTTAACTAGCGGGCACTTGGACTATGTACGTTCCCTAGCGGGCACTTGCACTATGTAGGTTAACTAGCGGGCTTTTGAACTATGTAGGGTACCTAGCGGGCACTTGGACTATGCAGGTTCCCTATCGGGCACTTGGAGAATGTAGGTTAACTAGGGGGCACTAGGACTATGTAGGTTACCTAGCGGGCCCTTGGACTATCTAGGTTACCTAGCGGGCATTTGGACTATGTAGGCTCCCTAGCGGGCATTTGGACTATATAGATTACCTAGCGGGCACTTAGACTTTGTAGGTTACCTAGCGGGCACTTGGACTATCTAGGTTACCTAGCTGGCACTTGAACTATCTACGTTACCTAGCGGGTACTTGGAGTATGTAGGTTACCTACCGGGGTGTTGGACTATCTAGGTTACCTAGCGGGCACTTGGACTATCTAGGTTAACTAACGGGTACTTGGACTATGTAGGTTCCCTAGAAGGCACTTGGAGACTGTAGGTTAACTAGGGGACACTAGGACAATGTAGTTTACCTAGCGGGCCCTTGGACTATCTAGGTTACCTAGGGAGAACTTGGACTATGTAGGTAAACTAGCGGGCACTAGGAAAATCTAGGTTAACTAGCGGGTACTTGGACTACGTAGGTTAACTAGCGGGCCCCTGGACTATGCAGATTAACTAGCGGCACTTGGACTATCTACGTTAACTAGCGGGCCCTTGGACTATGTAGATTTCCTAGCGGGCACTTGGACTATGTATGTTCTAGAGCGGGCACTTGAACTATGTAGGTTCCCTAGCGGGCACTTGGAGAATGTAGGTTAACGAGGGGACACCAGGACAATATAGGTTACCTTGCGGGCCCTTGGACTATCTATGTTACCTAGGGAGAACTTGGACTATGTAGGTTAACTAGTGGGCACTTGGACTATCTAGGTTACCTAGCAGGCACTTGGACTATGTAGGTTAACTAGCAGGCACTTGGACTATCTAGGTTACCTAGCGGGCACTTGGACTATGTACGTTCCCTAGCGGACACTTGGACTATAAACTTTACCTAGCGGGCACTTGGACTATGTACGTTAACTAGCGGGCACTTGGACTATGTACGTTTCCTAGCGGGTACTTGGACTATCTATGTTAACTAGCGGGCACCTGGACTATGTAGGTTCCCTATTGGGCACTTGGACTATCTAGGTTAACTAGCGAGCTCTTGGACTATCTAGGATAACTAGCGGGCACTTGGACTATTAGGGTCCCTAGCGGGCATTTGTACTATATAGGTTACCTAGCAGGCACTTGGACTATGTAGGTTAACTAACTGGCACTTGGACTATGTAGGTAACCTAGTGGTCACTTTAACTCTCTACGTTACCTAGCGGGCCCTTGGACTATGTAGGTTAACTAGCGGGCACTAGGACGATCTAGGTTAACTAGCGGGTACTTGGACTATGTAGGTTAACTAGCGGGCCCTTGGACTATGTAGGTTAACTAGCGGGCTCTTGGACTATGTAGGTTACCTGGCGGGCCCTTGTACTATGTAGATTCCCTAGCGGGCACTTGGACTATGTATGTTCCAGAGCGGTCACTTGGACTATGTAGGTTCCCTAGCAGGTACTTGGACTATGTAGGTTCCAGAGCGGGCACTTGGACTATGTATGTTCCCTAGCGGGCACTTGGACTATGTATGTTCCCTAGCGGAGACTTGGACTATGTATTTGTTCTCTACGGACACTTGAACTATTTAAGTTAACTACCGGGCACTTGGACTATGTATGTTAACCTGCGGGCCCTTGGACTACTTAGGTTAACTAGCGGACAGTTGCACTATGTAGGTAACCTAGCGGGCACTTGGACTATCTAGGTTAACTAACGGACACTTGCACTATGTAGGTTACCTAGCGGGCACTTGGACTATGTAGGTTAACTAAAGGGCACTTGCACTCTCTAGGTTACCTAGCGGGCACTTGGACTATGTACCTTCCCTAGCGGGCACTTGGACAATCTATGTTAACTAGCGGGCACTTGGACTATGTAGGTTACCTAGGAGACACTTGCACTATGTAGGTTACCTAGCGGGCACTTGGACTATGTAGGTTAACTAGAGGACACTTGGACGATCTAGGTTAACTAGAGGGCCCTTGGATGATGTAGGTTAACTAGCCAGTACTTGAACGATCTAGGTTAACTAGCGGGCACTTGGACGATCTAGGTTACCTAGATAGCACTTAGACTATATAGGTTCCCTAGCGGGCACTTGCACTATCTAGGTTAACGAACGGGCACTTGGACTATGCAGGTAACCTAGCGGTCACTTGGACTGTCTAGGTTACATAGCGGGCACTTGGACTGTCTAAGTTACATAGCGGACACTTGGGCTTCTAGGTTAACGAACGGGCACTTGGACTATGTAGGTTGCCTAGCGGGCACTTGGACTGTCTAGGTTAGGTAACGGGCACTAGAACTATCTAGGTGACCTAGCGGGCCCTTGGACTATGTACGTCCCTATTGGGCACTTGGACTATCTTGGTTAACTAGCGGCCACTTGGACTATCTAGGCTACCTATCGGGCACTTGGACTATGTAAGTTAACTAGCGGACACTTGCACGATCTAGGTTAACTAGCGGGCCCTTACACTATGCAAGTTAACTAGCGGGACCATGGATTATGTAGGTTTACTAGCAGGAACTTGGACTATCTAGTTTAACTAGCGGGCACTTGGACTCTGTAGTTTCCCTAGCGAGCATTTGGACTATTTAGGTTACCAAGCGGGCACTTGGACTATGTAGGTTACCTAGTGAGCATTTGGATTATATAGGTTCCCTAGCGGGCACTTGGATTATGTAGGTTCCCTTTAGGGCACTTGGATTATGTAGGTTAACTAGCGGGCACTTGGACTATCTAGGTTAACTAGCGGGCCCTTGGACGATGTAGGTTAACTAGCGGGCCCTTGGACGATCTAGGTTAACTAGCGGTTACGTGAACTATGTAGGTTAACTAGCGGGCCATTGGACTATGTAGATTAACTAGCCGCACTTGGACTATCTACGTTAACTAGCGGGCCCTTGGACTATGTAGATTCCCTAGCGGGCACTTGGACTATGTAGATTAACTAGCAGCACTTGGACTATATACATTAACCAGCGGGCCCTTGGAATATGTAGATTCCCTAGCGGGCACTTGGACTACGTAGGTTCCCTAGCGGGCACTTGGACTATGAATGTTCCCTACGGACACTTGAACTATGTAAGTTAACTACCGGGCACTTGGACTATGTATGTTAACTAGCGGGCCCTTGGACTACTTAGGTTAACTAGCGGACACTTGCACTATGTAGGTTACCTAGTGGGCACTTGGACTATCTAGGTTAACTAGCGGGCACTTGGACTATGTACGTTCCCTAGCGGGCACTTGGACTATCTACGTTACCTAGCGGGCACTTGGACTATGTAGGTTAACGAACGGGCACTTGGACTATGTAGGTAACCTAATGGTCACTTGGACTGTCTAGGTTACCTAGCGGGAACTTGGACTATGTAGGTTAACTAGCGGGCACTTGGACTATCAAGGTTAACTAGCGGGCCCTTGCTCTATGTAGGTTAACTAGTAGGCCTTTGGACTATGTAAGTTAACTAGAGGGCACTTTGATGATCCTGGTTAACTAGCGGGCACTTGGACTATCTAGGTTAACTAGCGGGCATTTGGACTATCTAGGTTAACTAGAGGGCACTTGGACTATGTAGGTTCCCTAGCGGGCACTTAGACTATGTAGGTTCCCTAGCGGGCACTTGGACTATATAGGTTAACTAGCGGGCACTGGGACTATGTAGGTTAACTAGCGGGCATTTGGACTATGTAGGTTACCTAGCGGGCACTTGTACTATGTAGGTTGCCTATCGGGCACTTGGAGAATGTAGGTTAACTAGGGGGCACTAGGACAATGTAGGTTACCTAGCGGACCCTTGGACTATCTAGGTTACTTAGGGGGAACCTGGACTATGTAGGGTTAATTAGTGGGCACTTGGACTATCTAGGTTATCTAGCAGGCACTTGGACTATGTAGGTTAACTAGCGGGCACTTGGACTATCTACGTTACCTAGCGGGCACTTGGACTATGTACGTTACCTAGCGGGCACTTGGACTATGTACATTTCCTAGCGGGTACTTGGAATAGATAGGTTCCCTAGCGGGTACTTGGTCTATCTAGGTTAACTAGCGGGCACTTGGACTATCTAGGTTAACTAGCGAGCACTTGGACTATCTAGGTTAACTAGCGGGCACTTGGACTATCTAGGTTAACTAGCGGGCCCATGGAGTATGTAGGTTACCTAGCGGGCCCTTGGACTATGTAGATTAACTAGCTGGTACTTGGTTATGTAGGTTAACTAGCGGGCCCTTGGACTATGTAGGTTTACTAGCGGGCACTTGGACTATCTAGGTTACCTAACGGGCACTTGGACTGTCTAGGTTACATAGCGGGCACTTGGACTTCTAGGTTAACGAATGGGTACTTGGACTATGTAGGTTGCCTAGCTGGCACTTGGACTGTCTAGGTTAGGTAACGGGCACTAGAACTATCTTGGTTACCTAGCGGGCCCTTGGACTATGTACGTCCCCTATTGGGCACTTGGACTATCTTGGTTAACTAGCGGCCACTTGGACTATCTAGGTTCCCTAGCGGGCACTTGGACTATGTAAGTTAACTAGCGGACACTTGCACGATCTAGGTTAAATAGCGGGCCCTTACACTATGTAGGTTAACTAGCGGGCCCATGGATTATGTAGGTTTACTAGCAGGAACTTGGACTATCTAGGTTAACTAGTGGGCACTTGGACTATGTAGTTTCCCTAGCGAGCATTTGGAATATTTTGGTTACCAAGCGGGCACTTGACTATGTAGGTTACCTAGCGAGCAATTGGACTATGTAGGTTCCCTAGCGGGCACTTGGATTATGTAGGTTCCCTTTAGGGCACTTGGATTATGTAGGTTGACTAGCGGGCACTTGGACTATCTAGGTTAACTAGCGGGCCCTTGGACGATGTAGGTTAACTAGCGGGCCCTTGGACGATCTAGGTTAACTAGCGGGTACGTGAACTATGTAGGTTAACTAGCGGGCCCTTGGACTATGTAGATTATGCAGCCGCACATGGACTATCTACGTTAACTAGAGGGCCCTTGGACTATGTAGATTCCCTAGCGGGCACTTGGACTATGTAGATTAACTAGCAGCACTTGGACTATATACATTAACCAGCGGGCCCTTGGAATATGTAGATTCCCTAGCGGGCACTTGGACTACGTAGGTTCCCTAGCGGGCACTTGGACTATGAATGTTCCCTACGGACACTTGAACTATGTAAGTTAACTACCGGGCACTTGGACTATGTATGTTAACTAGCGGGCCCTTGGACTACTTAGGTTAACTAGCGGACACTTGCACTATGTAGGTTACCTAGCGGGCACTTGGACTATCTAGGTTAACTAGCGGGCACTTGGACTATGTACGTTCCCTAGCGGGCACTTTGGCTATCTACGTTACCTAGCGGGCACTTGGACTATATAGGTTAATGAACGGGCACTTGGACTATGTAGGTAACCTAATGGTCACTTGGACTGTCTAGGTTACCTAGCGGGAACTTGGACTATGTAAGTTAACTAGTGGGCACTTGCACGATCTAGGTTAACTAGCGGGCCCTTACACTATGTAGGTTAACTAGCGGGCCCATGGATTATGTAGGTTTACTAGCAGGAACTTGGACTATCTAGGTTAACTAGTGGGCACTTGGACTATGTAGTTTCCCTAGCGAGCATTTGGAATATTTTGGTTACCAAGCGGGCACTTGACTATGTAGGTTACCTAGCGAGCAATTGGACTATGTAGGTTCCCTAGCGGGCACTTGGATTATGTAGGTTCCCTTTAGGGCACTTGGATTATGTAGGTTGACTAGCGGGCACTTGGACTATCTAGGTTAACTAGCGGGCCCTTGGACGATGTAGGTTAACTAGCGGGCCCTTGGACGATCTAGGTTAACTAGCGGGTACGTGAACTATGTAGGTTAACTAGCGGGCCCTTGGACTATGTAGATTATGCAGCCGCACATGGACTATCTACGTTAACTAGAGGGCCCTTGGACTATGTAGATTCCCTAGCGGGCACTTGGACTATGTAGATTAACTAGCAGCACTTGGACTATATACATTAACCAGCGGGCCCTTGGAATATGTAGATTCCCTAGCGGGCACTTGGACTACGTAGGTTCCCTAGCGGGCACTTGGACTATGAATGTTCCCTACGGACACTTGAACTATGTAAGTTAACTACCGGGCACTTGGACTATGTATGTTAACTAGCGGGCCCTTGGACTACTTAGGTTAACTAGCGGACACTTGCACTATGTAGGTTACCTAGCGGGCACTTGGACTATCTAGGTTAACTAGCGGGCACTTGGACTATGTACGTTCCCTAGCGGGCACTTTGGCTATCTACGTTACCTAGCGGGCACTTGGACTATATAGGTTAATGAACGGGCACTTGGACTATGTAGGTAACCTAATGGTCACTTGGACTGTCTAGGTTACCTAGCGGGAACTTGGACTATGTAAGTTAACTAGTGGGCACTTGCACGATCTAGGTTAACTAGCGGGCCCTTACACTATGTAGGTTAACTAGCGGGCCCATGGATTATGTAGGTTTACTAGCAGGAACTTGGACTATCTAGGTTAACTAGTGGGCACTTGGACTATGTAGTTTCCCTAGCGAGCATTTGGAATATTTTGGTTACCAAGCGGGCACTTGACTATGTAGGTTACCTAGCGAGCAATTGGACTATGTAGGTTCCCTAGCGGGCACTTGGATTATGTAGGTTCCCTTTAGGGCACTTGGATTATGTAGGTTGACTAGCGGGCACTTGGACTATCTAGGTTAACTAGCGGGCCCTTGGACGATGTAGGTTAACTAGCGGGCCCTTGGACGATCTAGGTTAACTAGCGGGTACGTGAACTATGTAGGTTAACTAGCGGGCCCTTGGACTATGTAGATTATGCAGCCGCACATGGACTATCTACGTTAACTAGAGGGCCCTTGGACTATGTAGATTCCCTAGCGGGCACTTGGACTATGTAGATTAACTAGCAGCACTTGGACTATATACATTAAGCAGCGGGCCCTTGGAATATGTAGATTCCCTAGCGGGCACTTGGACTACGTAGGTTCCCTAGCGGGCACTTGGACTATGAATGTTCCCTACGGACACTTGAACTATGTAAGTTAACTACCGGGCACTTGGACTATGTATGTTAACTAGCGGGCCCTTGGACTACTTAGGTTAACTAGCGGACACTTGCACTATGTAGGTTACCTAGCGGGCACTTGGACTATCTAGGTTAACTAGCGGGCACTTGGACTATGTACGTTCCCTAGCGGGCACTTTGGCTATCTACGTTACCTAGCGGGCACTTGGACTATATAGGTTAATGAACGGGCACTTGGACTATGTAGGTAACCTAATGGTCACTTGGACTGTCTAGGTTACCTAGCGGGAACTTGGACTATGTAAGTTAACTAGTGGGCACTTGGACTATCAAGGTTTACTAGCGGGCCCTTGCTCTATGTAGGTTAACTAGTAGGCCTTTGGACTATGTAAGTTAACTAGAGGACACTTTGATGATCCTGGTTAACTAGCGGGCACTTGGACTATCTAGGTTAACTAGCGGGCATTTGGACTATCTAGGTTAACTAGAGGGCACTTGGACTATGTAGGTTCCCTAGCGGGCACTTAGACTATGTAGGTTCCCTAGTGGGCACTTGGACTATATAGGTTAACTAGCGGGCACTGGGACTATGTAGGTTAACTAGCGGGCATTTGGACTATGTAGGTTACCTAGCGGGCACTTGTACTATGTAGGTTGCCTATCGGGCACTTGGAGAACGTAGGTTAACTAGGGGGCACTAGGACAATGTAGGTTACCTAGCGGACCCTTGGACTATCTAGGTTACTTAGGGGGAACCTGGACTATGTAGGTTAATTAGTGGGCACTTGGACTATCTACGTTACCTAGCAGGCACTTGGACTATGTAGGTTAACTAGCGGGCACATGGACTATCTACGTTACCTAGCGGACACTTGGACCATGTACGTTACCTAGCGGGCACTTGGACTATGTACGTTTCCTAGCGGGTACTTGGACTAGATAGGTTCCCTAGCGGGTACTTGGTCTATTTAGGTTAACTAGCGGGCACTTGGACTATCTAGATTAACTAGCGAGCACATGGACTATCTAGGTTGACTAGCGGGCACTTGGACTATCTAAGTTAACTAGCGAGCACTTGGACTATCTAGGTTAACTAGCGGGTCCATGGAGTATGTAGGTTACCTAGCGGGCCCTTGGACTATGTAGATTAACTAGCTGGTACTTGGACTATGTAGGTTAACTAGCGGGCCCTTGGACTATGTAGGTTTACTAGCGGGCACTTGGACTATCTAGGTTACCTAACGGGCACTTGGACTATGTAGGTTCCCTAGCGGGCACTTGGATAATATATGTTCCCTATCGGGCACTGGGACTATGTAGGTTAACTAGCGGGCATTTTGACTATGTAGGTTACCTAGCGGGCACTTGTACTATGTAGGTTGCCTATCGGGCACTTGGAGAAAGTAGGTTAACTAGGGGGCACTAGGACAATGTAGGTTACCTAGCAGACCCTTGGACTATCTAGGTTACTTAGGGGGAACCTGGACTATGTAGGGTTAATTAGTGGGCACTTGGACTATCTAGGTTACCTAGCGGGCACTTGGACTATGTACGTTCCCTAGCGGGCACTTGGACTATCTACGTTACCTAGCGGGCCCTTGGACTATGTACGTTCCCTAGCGGGCACATGGACTATGTACGTTTCCTAGCAGGTACTTGGACTAGATAGGTTCCCTAGCGGGTACTTGGTCTATCTAGATTAACACACGGGCACTTGGACTATCTAGGTTAACTAACGAGCACTTGGTCTATCTAGATTAACAAGCGGGCACTTGGACTATCTAGGTTAACTAGCGAGCACTTGGACTATCTAGGTTAACTAGCGGGCACTTGGACTATCTAGGTTAACTAGTGAGCACGTGGACTATCTAGGTTAACTAGCGGGCCCTTGGAGTATGTAGGTTACCTAGCGGGCACATGGATGATCTAGGTTAACTAGAGGACACTTGGACCATCTAGGTTAACTAGCGGGCACTTGGATGATCATTGTTAACTAGCGGGCACTTGGACTATCTAGGTTAGCTAACGGGCACATGGACTAAGTACGTCCCTTAGTGGGCACTTGGACTATCTAGGTTAACTAGCGGGCACTTGGACTATCTAGGTTACCTAGCTGGCACTTGGACTATGAAGGTTCCCTAGCGGGCACTTGGACTATGTAGGTGAACTAGCGGGCCCTTGGACTATCTAGGTTAGCTAACTGGCACGTGGACTATGTAGGTTAACTAGCGGACACTTGCACGATCTAGATTAACTAGCGGGCTCTTGCACTATGTAGGTTACCTAGCGGGCCCACTGACTATGTAGGTTAACTAGCGGGCACTTGGACGATCTAGGTTAACTAGCGGGCACTTGGACGATATAGTTTAACTAGCGGGCACTTGGATTATCTAGGTTAGCTAGCGGGCTCTTGCACTATGTAGGTTAACTAGCGGGCCCATTGACTATCTAGGTTAACTAGCGGGCCCATTGACTATTTAGGTTACCTAGCAGGCACTTGGACTATGTAGGTTAACTAGCGGGCACTTGGACTATCTAGGTTACGTAGCGGGCACTTGGACTATGTACGTTCCCTAGCGGGCACTTGGACTATCTACCTTACCTAGCGGGCACTTGGACTATGTACGTTAACTAGAGGGCACTTGGACTATGTACGTTTCCTAGCGGGTACTTGGACTATCTATGTTAACTAGCGGGCACTTGGACTATGTAGGTTCCCTATGGGGCACTTGGACTAGGTAGGTTCCCTAGCGGGCACTTGGTCTATCTAGGTTAATTAGCGGGCACTTGGACTATCTAGGTTAACTAGTGAGCACTTGGACTAACTAGGATAACTAGCGGGCACTTGGACTATGTAGGTAACCTAGTGGTCACTTGAACTGTCTAGGTTACCTAGCGGGCACTTGGATTATGTAGGTTAACTAGCGGGCACTTGGACTATCTAGGTTAACTAGCGGGCCCTTGGACGATGTAGGTGAAGTAGCGGGTATTTGGACCATGTAGGTTAACTAACGGGCCCTTGGACTATGTAGATTAACTAGCGGCACTTGGACTATCTACGTTAACCAGCAGGCCCTTGGACTATGTAGATTCCCTAGCGGGCACTTGGACTACATAGGTTCCCTAGCAGGCACTTGGACTATGTAGGTTCCCTAGCGGGCACTTGGACTATGAATGTTCCCTACGGACACTTGAACTATGTAAGTTAACTACCGGGCACTTGGACTATGTATCTTAACTAGCGGGCCCTTGGACTACTTAGGTTAACTAGCGGACACTTGCACTATGTAGGTTACCTAGCGGGCACTTGGACTATCTAGGTTACCTAACGGGCACTTGGAGTATGTAGGTTCCCTAGCGGGCACTTGGATTATATAGGTTCCCTATCGGGCACTTGGACTATGTAGGTTAACTAGCGGGCATTTGGACTATGTAGGTTACCTAGCGGGCACTTGGACTATGTAGGTTGCCTATCGGGCACTTGGAGAATGTAGGTTAACTAGGGGGCACTAGGACAATGTAGGTTACCTAGCGGACCCTTGGACTATCTAGGTTACTGGCACTTGGACTATCTAGGTTACCTAGCAGGCACTTGGACTATGTAGGTTAACTAGCGGCCACTTGGACTATCTAGGTTACCTAGCGGGATTTGGACCATGTACGTTACCTAGCGGGCACTTGGACTATGTATGTTTCCTAGTGTGTACTTGGACTAGATAGGTTCCCTAGCGGGCAGTTGGTCTATCTAGGTTAACTAGCGAGCACTTGGACTATCTAGGTTAACTAGCGGGCATTTGGACTATTAGAGCCCCTAGCGGGGATTTGGACTATATTGGTTACCTAGCGGACACTTGGACTATGTAGGTTAAGGAACGGGCACTTTGAATATGCAGGTAACCTAGCGGGCACTTGGACTGTCTAGGTTCCCTATCGGGCACTTGGACTATGTAGGTTAACTAGCGGGCATTTGGATTATGTAGGTTTACTAGCGGGCACATGGACAATCTAGGTTAACTAGAGGGCACTTGGACTATCTAGGTTAACTAGCGGGCACTTGGATGATCATTGTTAACTAGCGGGCACTTGGACTATCTACGTTAGCTAACGGGCACATGGACTAAGTACATCCCCTAGTGGGCACTTGGACTATCTAGGTTAACTAACGGGCACTAGGACTATCTAGGTTAACTAGCGGTCACTTGGACGATCTAGGTTACCTAGCTGGCACTTGGACTATGAAGGTTCCCTAGCGGGCACTTGGACTATGTAGGTGAACTAGCGGGCCCTTGGACTATCTAGGTTAGCTAACTGGCACGTGGACTATGTAGGTTAACTAGCGAACACTTGTACGATCTAGGTTAACTAGCGGGCTCTTGCACTATGTAGGTTAAGTAGCGGGCCCATTGACTATGTAGGTTAACTAGCGGGCACTTGGACGATCTAGGTTAACTAGCGGGCACTTGGACTATGTAGGTGAACTAGCGGGCCCTTGGACTATCTAGGTTAGCTAACTGGCACGTGGACTATGTAGGTTAACTAGCGAACACTTGTACGATCTAGGTTAACTAGCGGGCTCTTGCACTATGTATGTTAAGTAGCGGGCCCATTGACTATGTAGGTTAACTAGCGGGCACTTGGACGATCTAGGTTAACTAGCGGGCACTTGGACGATCTAGGTTAACTAGCGGGCACTTGGACGATATAGGTTAACTAGCGGGCACTTGGATTATCTAGGTTAGCTAGCGAGCTCTTGCACTATGTAGGTTAACTAGCGGGCCCATTGACTATTTAGGTTAACTAGCGGGCACTTGGTCGATCTAGGTTACCTAGGGGGAACTTTGACTATGTAGGTTAACTAGTGGGCACTTGGACTATCTAGGTTACCTAGCAGTCACTTGGACTATGTAGGTTAACTAGCGGGCACTTGGACTATCTCGGTTACGTAGCGGGCACTTGGACTATGTACGTTCCCTAGTGGGCACTTGGACTATCTACCTTACCTAGCGGGCACTTGGACTATGTACGTTAACTAGAGGGCACTTGGACTATGTACGTTTCCTAGCGGTTATTTGGACTATCTATGTTAACTAGCGGGCACTTGGACTATGTAGGTTCCCTATGGGGCACTTGGACTAGGTAGGTTCCCTATCGGGCACTTGGTCTATCTAGGTTAACTAGCGGGCACTGGACTATCTAGGTTAACTAGTGAGCACTTGGACTATCTAGGATAACTAGCGGGCACTTGGACTATGTAGGTACCCTAGTGGTCACTTGAACTGTCTAGGCTACCTAGCGGGCACTTGGACTATCTAGGTTAACTAGCGGGCCCTTGGACGATGTAGGTTAACTAGTGGGCCCTTGGACGATCTAGGTTAACTAGCGGGTATTTGGACTATGTAGGTTAACTAACGGGCCCTTGGACTATGTAGATTAACTAGCGGCACTTGGACTATCTACGTTAACTAGCGTCCCTTGGATTATGTAGATTCCCTAGCGGGCACTTGGACTATGTATGTTCCAGAGCGGGCACTTGGACAATGTAGGTTCCCTAGCGGGCACTTGGACTATGTAGGTTAACTAGCGGACACTTGGACGATCTAGGTTAACTAGCGGGTACTTGGACTATGTAGGTTAAATAGCAAGCCCTTGGACTATGTAGATTAACTAGCAGCACTTGGACTATCTACATTAACCAGCGGGCCCTTGGACTATGTAGATTCCCTAGCGGGCACTTGGACTACGTAGGTTCCCTAGCGGGCACTTGGACTATGTAGGTTCCCTAGGGGGCACTTGGACTATGAATGTTCCCTACGGACACTTGAACTATGTAAGTTAACTACCGGGCACTTGGACTATGTATGTTAACTAGCGGGCCCTTGGACTACTTATGTTAACTAGCAGACACTGGCACTATGTAGGTTACCTAGCGGGCACTTGGACTATCTAGGTTACATAACGGGCACTTGGACTATGTGGGTTCCCTAGCGGGCACTTGGATTATATAGGTTCCCTATTGGGCACTTGGACTATGTAGGTTAACTAGTGGGCACTTGGACTATCTAGGTTACCTAGCAGCACTTGGACTATGTAGGTTAACTAGCGGGCACTTGGACTATGTACGTTTCCTAGCGGGCACTTGGACTATCTACGTTACCTAGCAGGCATTTGGACTATCTAGGTTACCTAACAGGCACTTGGACTATGTACGTTTCCTAGCGGGTACTTGGACTAGATAGTTTCCCTAGCGGGCACTTGGTCTATCTAGGTTAACTAGCGGGCACTTGGACTATCTAGGATAACTAGCGAGCACTTGGACTATATAGGTTAACTAGCGGGCATTTGGACTATTAGGGCCCCTAACGGGCATTTGGAGTGGGCCCTTGGACTATGTAGGTTAACTAGCGGGCACTTGGACAATCTAGGTTAACTAGCGGGCACTTGGGCGATCTAGGTTAACTAGCGGGCACTTGAACTATCAAAGTGAACAAGTGAGCCCTTGGACTATGTTGGTTAACTAGCGGGCCCTTGGACTATCTGGGTTACCTAGCGCGCACTTGCACTATATAGGTTACCTAGCGGGCACTTGGACTATGTAGGTTACCTAGTGGGCACTTGGATTATCTAGGTTAACGAACGGGCACTTGGAATATACAGGTAACCTAGCGGGCACTTGGACTGTCTAGGTTACCTAGCGGACACTTGGACTTCTAGGTTAACGAACGGGCTCTTGGACTATGTAGGTTGCCTAGCGGGCACTTGGACTATCTAGGTTAGGTAACGGGCACTTGGACTATCTACCTTACCTAGCGGGCACTTGGACTATGTACGTTAACTAGAGGGCACTTGGACTATGTACGTTTCCTAGCGGTTACTTGGACTATCTATATTAACTAGCGGGCACTTGGACTATGTAGGTTCCCTATGGGGCACTTGGACTAGGTAGGTTCCCTAGCGGGCACTTGGTCTATCTAGGTTAACTAGCGGGCACTGGACTATCTAGGTTAACTAGTGAGCACTTGGACTATCTAGGATAACTAGCGGCCACTTGGACTATGTAGGTAACCTAGTGGTCACTTGAACTGTCTAGGTTACCTAGCGGGCACTTGGACTATCTAGGTTAACTAGCGGGCCCTTGGACGATGTAGGTTAACTAGTGGGCCCTTGGACGATCTAGGTTAACTAGCGGGTATTTGGACTATGTAGGTTAACTAACGGGCCCTTGGACTATGTAGATTAACTAGCGGCACTTGGACTATCTACGTTAACTAGCGTCCCTTGGATTATGTAGATTCCCTAGCGGGCACTTGGACTATGTATGTTCCAGAGCGGGCACTTGGACAATGTAGGTTCCCTAGCAGGCACTTGGACTATGTAGGTTCCCTAGCGGGCACTTGGACTATGTAGGTTAACTAGCGGACACTTGGACGATCTAGGTTAACTAGCGGGTACTTGGACTATGTAGGTTAACTAGCAGGCCCTTGGACTATGTAGATTAACTAGCAGCACTTGGACTATCTACATTAACCAGCGGGCCCTTGGACTATGTAGATTCCCTAGCGGGCACCTGGACTACGTGGGTTCCCTACAGGGCACTTGGACTATGTAGGTTCCCTAGCGGGCACTTGGACTATGAATGTTCCCTACGGACACTTGAACTACGTAAGTTAACTACCGGGCACTTGGACTATGTATGTTAACTAGCGGGCCCTTGGACTACTTAGGTTATCTAGCAGACACTTGCACTATGTAGGTTACCTAGCGGGCACTTGGACTATCCAGGTTACCTAACGGGCACTTGGACTATGTAGGTTCCCTAGCGGGCATTAGGATTATATAGGTTCCCTATCGGGCACTTGGACTATGTAGGATAACTAGCGGGCATTTGGACTATGTAGGTTACCTAGCGGGCCCTTGTACTATGTAGGTTGCCTATCGGGCACTTGGAGAATGTAGGTTAACTAGGGGGCACTAGGACAATATAGGTTACCTAGCGGACCCTTGGACTATCTAGGTTACTTATGGGGAACCTGGACTATGTAGGTTAACTAGTGGGCACTTGGACTATCTAGGTTACCTAGCAGGCACTTGGACTATGTAGGTTAACTAGCGGGCACTTGGACTATCTAGGTTACCTAGCGGGCACTTGGACTATGTACGTTCCCTAGCGGGCACTTGGAATATCTACGTTACCTAGCGGGCACTTGGACTATGTACGTTACCTAGCGGGCACTTGGACTATGTAGGTTCCCTAGCGGGCACTTGGACTATGTGGGTTCCCTAGTGGGCATTTGGACTATCTAGGTTACCTAACGGGCACTTGGACGATGTAGGTTCCCTAGCGGGCACTTGGATTATGTAGGTTCCCTATCGGGCACTTGGACTATGTAGGTTAACTAGCGGGCATTTGGACTATGTAGGTTACCTAGCGGGCACTTGGACTATATAGGTTCCCTATCGGGCATTTGGACTATGTAGGTTACCTAGCGGGCCCTTGGACTATCTAGGTTACCTAGGGGGAACCTGGACTATGTAGGTTAACTAGTGGGCACTTGGACTATCTAGGTTACCTAGCAGGCACTTGGACTATGTAGGTTAACTAGCGGGCACTTGGACTATGTACGTTTCCTAGCGGGCACTTGGACTATCTGCTTTACCTAGCGGGCACTTGGACTATGTACGTTACCTAGTGGGCACTTGGAGTATGTACGTTTCCTAGCGGGTACTTGGACTAGATAGGTTCCCTAGCGGGCACTTGGACTATCTAGGTTAACTAGCGAGCACTTGGACTATCTAGGTTAACTAGCGGGCATTTGGACTATTAGGGCCCCTAGCGGGCATTTGGAGTGGGCACTTGGACTATGTAGGTTAACTAGCGGGCCCTTGGACAATCTAGGTTAACTAGCGGGCACTTGGACGATCTAGGTTAACTAGCGGGCACTTGAACTATCAAAGTGAACAAGTGAGCCCTTGGACTATGTTGGTTAACTAGCGGGCCCTAGGACTATCTGGGTTACCTAGCGCGCACTTGGACTATATATGTTACCTAGCGGACACTTGGACTATGTAGGTTACCTATTGGGCATTTGGATTATCTAGGTTAACGAACGGGCACTTGGAATATGCAGGTAACATAGCGGGCACTTGGACTGTCTAGGTTACCTAGCGGACACTTGGACTATGTAGGTTACCTATTGGGCATTTGGACTATCTAGGTTACCTAACAGGCACTTTGACTATCTAGGTTACATAGCGTGCACTTGGACTATGTAGGTTAACTAGCGAGCACTTGGACTCTAGGTTACCTAGCGGGCACTTGAACTATCTAGGTTACCTAGCGGGCCCTCGGACTATGTAGGTTTCCTAGCAGGCACTTGGACTATCTAGGTTAACGAACGGGCACTTGGACTATGTAGGTAACCTAGCGGGCACTTGGACAGTCTAGGTTACCTAGCGGGCACTTGGACTATCTAGGTTAACTAACAGGCACTTGGACGATGTAGGTTACCTAGCGGGCACTTGGACTATGTAGGATCCCTATCGGACATTTGGACTACTTAGGTTACCTAGCGGGCACTTGGACTATCTAGGTTAACGAGCGGGCATTTGGACTATCTAGGTCAACTAGTGGGCCCTTGTACTATGTAGGTTAACTAGCGAGCACTTGGACTATCTAGGTTAACTAGCGGACCTTGGACTATGTAGGTTAACTAGCGGGCCCTTGGACTATGTAGGTTTACTAGCGGGCACTTGGACTATCTAGGTGACCTAGCTGGCACTTGGACTATATAGGTCAACTAGCGGGCATTTGGACTATGTAGGTTACCTAGCGGGCACTTGGACTATCTAGGTTAACGAGCGGGCATTTGGACTATCTAGGTCAACTAGTGGGCCCTTGTACTATGTAGGTTAACTAGCGAGCACTTGGACTATCTAGGTTAACTAGCGGACCTTGGACTATGTAGGTTAACTAGCGGGCCCTTGGACTATGTAGGTTTACTAGCGGGCACTTGGACTATCTAGGTGACCTAGCTGGCACTTGGACTATATAGGTCAACTAGCGGGCATTTGGACTATGTAGGTTACCTAGCGGGCACTTGTACTATGTAGGTTGCCTATCGGGCACTTGGAGAATGTAGGTTAACTAGGGGGCACTAGGACAATGTAGGTTACCTAGCGGACCCTTGGACTATCTAGGTTACTTAGGGGAAACCTGGACTATCTAGGTTAACTAGCGGGCACTTGGACTATGTACGTTCCCTAGCGGGCACTTGGACTATCTACGTTACCTAGCGGGCACTTGGACTATGTAGGTTAACGAACGGGCACTTGGACTATCTAGGTTACCTAATGGTCACTTGGACTGTCTAGGTTACCTAGCGGGAACTTGGACTATGTAAGTTAACTAGTGGGCACTTGGACTATCAAGGTTAACTAGCGGGCCCTTGCTCTATGTAGGTTAACTAGTAGGCCTTTGGACTATGTAAGTTAACTAGAGGGCACTTTGATGATCCTGGTTAACTAGCGGGCACTTGGACTATGTAGGTTACCTAGCGGGCACTTGTACTATGTAGGTTGCCTATCGGGCACTTGGAGAATGTAGGTTAACTAGGGGGCACTTGGACTATGTACGTTCCCTAGCGGGCACTTGGACTATCTACATTACCTAGCGGGCACTTGGACTATGTACGTTACCTAGCGGGCACTTGGACTATGTAGGTTCCCTAGCGGGCACTTGGACTATGTGGGTTCCCTAGCGGGCATTTGGACTATCTAGGTTACCTAACGGGCACTTGGACTATGTACGTTCCCTAGCGGGCACTTGGACTATCTACGTTACCTAGCGGGCACTTGGACTATGTACGTTACCTAGCGGGCACTTGGACTATGTAGGTTCCCTAGCGGGCACTTGGACTATGTGGTTTCCCTAGCGGGCATTTGGACTATCTAGGTTACCTAACGGGCACTTGGACTATGTAAGTTCCCTGGCGGGCACTTGGATTATGTAGGTTCCCTATCGGGCACTTGGACTATGTAGGTTAACTAGCAGGCATTTGGACTATGTAGGTTACCTAGCAGGCACTTGGACTATGTAGGTTACCTAGCGGGCACTTGGACTATATAGGTTCCCTATCGGGCATTTGGACTAGGTAGGTTACCTAGGGGGCCCTTGAACTATCTAGGTTACCTAGGGGGAACCTGGACTATGTAGGTTAACTAGTGGGCACTTGGACTATCTAGGTTACCTAGCAGGCACTTGGACTATGTAGGTTAACTAGCGGGCACTTGGACTATGTACGTTTCCTAGCGGGCACTTGGAATATCTACGTTACCTAGCGGGCACTTGGACTATGTACGTTACCTAGCGGGCACTTGGAGTATGTACGTTTCCTAGCGGGTACTTGGACTAGATAGGTTCCCTAGCGGGCACTTGGTCTATCTAGGTTAACTAGCGGGCACTTGGACTATCTAGGTTAACTAGCGAGCACTTGGACTATCTAGGTTAACTAGCGGGCATTTGGACTATTAGGGCTCCTAGCGGGCATTTGGAGTGGGCCCTTGGACTATGTAGGTTAACTAGCGGGCACTTGGGAAATCTAGGTTAACTAGCGGGCACATGGACGATCTAGGTTAACTACCGGGCACTTGAACTATCAAAGTGAACAAGTGAGCCCTTGGACTATGTTGGTTAACTAGCGGGGCCTTGGACTATCTGGGTTACCTAGCGCGCACTTGGACTATATAGGTTACCTAGCGGGCACTTGGATTATGTAGGTTACCTAGTGGGCACTTGGATTATCTAGGTTAACGAACGGGCACTTGGAATATGCAGGTAACCTAGCGGGCACTTGGACTGTCAAGGTTACCTATCGGACACTTGGACTTCTAGGTTAACGAACGGGCTCTTGGACTATGTAGGTTGCCTAGCGGGCACTTGGACTATCTAGGTTAGGTAACGGGCACTTGGACTATCTAGGTTACCTAACAGGCACTTTGATTATCTAGGTTACATAGCGTGCACTTGGACTATGTAGGTTAACTAGCGAGCACTTGGACTCTAGGTTACCTAGCGGGCACTTGAACTATCTAGGTTACCTAGCGGGCCTTTGGACTACGTAGGTTTCCTAGCAGGCACTTGGACTATCTAGGTTAACGAACGGGCACTTGGACTATGTAGGTAACCTAGCGGGCACATGGACAGTCTAGGTTACCTAGCGGGCCCTTGGACTATCTAGGTTAACTAACAGGCACTTGGACGATGTAGGTTACCTAGCGGGCACTTGGACTATGTAGGATCCCTATCGGACATTTGGACTACTTAGGTTACCTAGCGGGCACTTGGACTATCTAGGTTAACTAGCGGGCACTTGGACTATCTAGGTCAACTAGTGGGCCCTTGTACTATGTAGGTTAACTAGCGAGCACTTGGACTATCTAGGTTAACTAGCGGACCTTGGACTATGTAGGTTAACTAGCGGGCCCTTGGACTATGTAGGTTTACTAGCGGGCACTTGGACGATCTAGGTTAACTATAGGGCACTTGGACTATCTAGGTTAACTAGCGGGCACTTGGATGATCATCGTTAACTAGCGGGCACTTGGACTATCTAGGTTAGCTAACGGGCACTAGGACTATCTAGGTTAACTAGCGGGCACTTGGACTATCTAGGTGACCTAGCTGGCACTTGGACTATGAAGGTTCCCTAGCGGGCACTTGTACTATGTAGGTTGCCTATCGGGCACTTGGAGAATGTAGGTTAACTAGGGCACAAGGACAATGTAGGTTACCTAGCGGACCCTTGGACTATCTAGGTTACTTAGGGGTAACCTGGACTATGTAGGTTAACTAGTGGGCACTTGGACTATCTAGTTTACCTAGCAGGCACTTCGACTATGTAGGTTAACTAGCGGGCACTTGGACTATCTAGGTTACCTAGCGGGCACTTGGACTATGTACGTTCCCTAGCGGGCAATAGGACTATCTATGTTACCTAGCGGGCACTTGGACTATGTACGTTACCTAGCGGGCACTTGGACTATGTAGGTTCCCTAGCGGGCACTTGGACTATGTGGGTTCCCTAGCGGGCATTTGGACTATCTAGGTTACCTAACGGGCACTTGGACTATGTAGGTTCCCTGGCAGGCACTTGGATTATGTAGGTTCCCTATCGGGCACTTGGACTATGTAGGTTAACTAGTGGGCATTTGGACTATGTAGGTTACCTAGCGGGCACTTGTACTATGTAGGTTACCTAGCGGGCACTTGGACTATATAGGTTCCCTATCGGGCATATGGACTATGTAGGTTACCTAGCGGGCCCTTGGACTATCTAGGTTACCTAGGGGGAACCTGGACTATGTAGCATAACTAGTGGGCACTTGGACTATCTAGGTTACCTAGCAGGCACTTGGACTTGTAGGTTAACTAGCGGGCACTTGGACTATGTACGTTTCCTAGCGGGCACTTGGAATATCTACGTTACCTAGCGGGCACTTGGACTATGTACGTTACCTAGCGGGCACTTGGAGTATGTACGTTTCCTAGCGGGTACTTGGACTAGATAGGTTCCCTAGCGGGCACTTGGTCTATCTAGGTTAACTAGCGGGCACTTGGACTATCTAGGTTAACTAGCGAGCACTTGGACTATCTAGGTTAACTAGCGGGCATTTGCACTATTAGGGCCCCTAGCGGGCATTTGGAGTGGGCCCTTGGACAATGTAGGTTAACTAGCGGGCACTTGGGCGATCTAGGTTAACTAGCGGGAACTTGAACTATCAAAGTGAACAAGTGAGCCCTTGGACTATGTTGGTTAACTAGCGGGCCCTTGGACTATCTGGGTTACCTAGCGCGCACTTGGACTATATAGGTTACCCAGCGGGCACTTGGACTATGTAGGTTACCTAGTGGGCACTTGGATTATCTAGGTTAACGAACGGGCACTTGGAATATGCAGGTAACCTAGCGGGCACTTGGACTGTCTAGGTTACCTAGCGGACACTTGGACTTCTAGGTTAACGAACGGGCTCTTGGACTATGTAGGTTGCCTAGCGGGCACTTGGACAATCTAGGTTAGGAAACGGGCACTTGGACTATCTAGGTTAACTAGCGAGCACTTGGACTCTAGGTTACCTAGCGGGCACTTGAACTATCTATGTTACCTAGCGGGCCCTTGGACTATGTCGGTTTCCTAGCAGGCACTTGGACTATCTAGGTTAACGAACGGGCACTTGGACAATGTAGGTAACCTAGCGGGCACTTGGACAGTCTAGGTTACCTAGCGGGCACTTGGACTATCTAGGTTAACTAACAGGCACTTGGACGATGTAGGTTACCTAGCGGGCACTTGGACTATGTAGGATCCCTATCGGACATTTGGACTACTTAGGTTACCTAGCGGGCACTTGGACTATCTAGGTTAACTAGCGGGCACTTGGACTATCTAGGTCAACTAGTGGGCCCTTGTACTATGTAGGTTAACTAGCGAGCACTTGGACTATCTAGGTTAACTAGCGGACCTTGGACTATGTAGGTTAACTAGCGGGCCCTTGGACTATGTAGGTTTACTAGCGGGCACTTGGACGATCTAGGTTAACTAGAGTGCACTTGGACTATCTAGGTTAACTAGCGGGCATTTGGATGATCATCGTTAACTAGCGGGCACTAGGACTATCTAGGTTAGCTAACGGGCACATGGACTAAGTACGTCCCCTAGTGGGCACTTGGACTATCTAGGTTAACTAACGGGCACTAGGACTATCTAGGTTAACTAGCGGGCACTTGGACTATCTAGGTGACCTAGCTGGCACTTGGACTATGAAGGTTCCCTACCGGGCACTTGGACTACGTAGGTCAACTAGCGGGCCCTTGGACTATCTAGGTTAGCTAACTGGCACGTGGACTATGTAGGTTAACTAGCGGACACTTGCACGATCTAGGTTAACTAGCGGTCTATTGCACTATGTAGGTTAACTATCGGGCCCATTGACTATGTAGGTTAACTAGCGGGCACTTGGACGATCTAGGTTAACTAGCGGGCACTTGGACGATCTAGGTTACCTAGGGGGAACTTTGACTATGTAGGTTAACTAGTGGGCACTTGGACTATCTAGGTTACCTAGCAGGCACTTGGACTATGTAGGTTAACTAGCGGGCACTTGGACTATCTAGGTTACGTAGCGGGCACTTGGACTATGTACGTTCCCTAGCGGGCACTTGGACTATCTACCTTACCTAGCGGGCACTTGGACTATGTACGTTAACTAGCGGGCACTTGGACTATGTACGTTTCCTAGCGGGTACTTCGGCTATCTATGTTAACTAGCGGGCACTTGGACTATGTAGGTTCCCTATGGGGCACTTGGACTAGGTAGGTTCCCTAGCAGGCACTTGGTCTATCTAGGTTAACTAGAGGGCACTTGGACTATCTAGGTTAACTAGTGAGCCCTTGGATTATCTAGGATAACTAGCGGGCACTTGGACTATGTAGGTAACCTAGTGGTCACTTGAACTGTCTAGGTTACCTAGCGGGCACTTGGACTATCTAGGTTAACTAGCGGGCCCTTTGACGATGTAGGTTAACTAGCAGGCCCTTGGACGATCTAGGTTAACTAGCGGGTATTTGGACTATGTAGGTTAACTAGCGGCACTTGGACTATCAAAGTGAACATTTGCAAAACCTCTGGAGGGCTTCTGACTTCGTGTCCTTTTTACACACACACACACACACACACACACACACACACACACACACACACACACCCTTGCAGAATATCTGCAGGTCTTCTGACCTCGTGTCCTTTGTACACATACACGCACACACACCCTTGCAGAATATCTGCAGGTCTTCTGACTTCGTGTCCTTTTTGAACAATAACACACAGATGCACACATGCACACACTTTTTCAGAATCTCTGGAGGGCTTCTGACTTCTCCTTTTTACACATACACATACAGACCATTGCAGAATCTCTAGAAGGCTTCTGAATTACTGTCCTTTTTACACACACACACACACACACACACACACACACACTATCACGCACCCTTCCTGTATCTCTGGAGGGTTTCTGAATTCATGTCCTTTTTTGACACACACACACACACACAAGCACTCACAACTTTGAAGAATCTCTGGAGGGCTTCTGACTTCGTGCCCTTTTGACACACACTCATTCACTTGCAGAATCCCTTGAGAGCTTCTGATATCGTGTCCTTTACACTCACACCCACACACATCCTTGCAAATCTCTAGAAGGCTACTGATTTGGTTACTTTTTACACAAACACACACACAATCTTGCAGAATTTCTGGATTGCTTCTGACTTCGTGTCCTTTTTACAAACACACACACACACACACACACACACACTCACACTCAGACCCTTGCAGAATCTCTAGAGGGCTTTTGACTTCGTGTTTTTTACACACACACACAAACACATACATGCACCCTTGCAGAATCTCTGAAGGGCGTCTGATTTCATGTCCTTTTTAAACACACACACACACACGCACTCATACACTTGCAGAATCTCTGGAGGGCTTCTGATTTCGTGTCCAATTTACTCACACACACACACACACACACACTCACACTCTTGCAGAATATCTGCAGGTCTTCTGACTGCGTGTCCTTTTTATACACACACACACACACACACACACACAAGCACTCACACTTGAAGAATCTCTGGAGGGCTTCTGAGTTCCTGTCCTTTTTACACACCCAAATGCACACTGGCAGAATCTCTGGAGGGCTTCTGACTTCGTTTCCATTTTACACACACACATGCACAAATGCACGCACCCTTGCAGAATCTCTTGAGGTATTCTCACTTTGTGTCCTTTTTACACACACAGACACTTGCAGAATCTCTGGAGGGCTTCTGATTTTGTGTCCTTTTTAGACACTCACACACACAAAAACTTTGAAGAATATCTGTAGGGCTTCTGACTTCCTTTCCTTTTTACACACTCACACACACACACACACACACACCCTTGCACAATCTCTGGAGGTCTTCTGACTTCGTGTCCTTTTTACACACACACACAAACTCACACTCATACACTTGCAGAAACTCTGCAGGGCTTCTGACTACATGTCCTTTTTACACACACACTCACACTCAGACCCTTGCAGAATCTCAAGAGAGCTTCTGATTCCGTGTCCTTTTTACAAACACACACACACACCATGGCAGATTCCCTAGAGGTCTTCTGACTTCGTGTCCTTTTTACACACACACACACACACACACACACACACACACACACACGGTTGCAGAATCTCTGGAGGGTTTCTGAATTAATGTCCTTTTTGCAAGCACAAACACATACACACACACACACACTCTCTTGCAGAATCTCTAAAAAGCTTCTGGTTTCCTGTCCTTTTTCCACACACACACACACACACACACGCACGCACCTTTGCAGAATCTCTGTAGGGCGTCTGATTTCATGTCTTTTTACACACACACAAACACACACACACACACACAGAAAACCATTACAGAATCTCTGGAGGGCTTCTGACTTTGTCCGTTTTCCACACTCACACACGCAAACTCACACTAATACCCTTGCACAATCTCTGAAGGCCTTCTGATGTCGTGTCCTTTTTACACACACACACACACGCACCCTTGCAGTTTCTCTGGAGGGCAACTGACTTTGTGTACTTTTTACACACACAAAACACACACTCACTCTCATACCCCTGCAGAAACTCTCGAGGGCTTCTGACTTCGTGTCCTTTTTCGTCACACACAGAAAAACACTCACACCCTTGCATAATCTCTGGAGGGCTTCTGACTTCGTGTCCTTTTCATACACACAAACACACACTCACACACATACTCACACTCATACCCTTGCAGAATCTCTGGAGGGCTTCTGACTTCATGGCCTTTTTACACACACACACACTCACACAAACACACTCACACTCAGACCCTTGCAGAGTCCCTAGTGGGCTTCGAAATTCTTGTACTCTTTATACAAACACACACACACACACCATGGTAGAATCTCTAGAGGGCTTCTGACTTCGTGTCCTTTTTACACACACACACACTTTCAGAATCTCTGGAGGGTTTCTGACTTAATGTCCTTTTTACCAACACAAAACCACACACACACACACACACTTCCAGAATCTCTATAAGGCTTCTGGTTTCGTGTCCTTTTTACACACACAAACATACACGCACCCTTGCAGAATCTCTGTAGGGCGTCTGATTTCATGTCCTTTTTACACACACATACACACAAAAACACTTGCAAAATCTCTGGAGGGCTTCTGACTGTGTAGGTTTTACTTACACACACACACACACACACACACACTCATGCCCCTACAGAATCTCTGGAGGGCTTCTGAGTTCGTGTCCTTTTTAGGACACACACACACACACCCTTCCAGAATCACTAGAGGGCTTCTGATTTTGTTTCATTTTTACACACAGACATATACACGCACCCTTGGAGAATCTCTGGAGGGCATCTGACTTCGTGTCTTTTTACAAACACACACACACTCACACTCAGACCCTTGCAGAACATCTAGAGGGCCTCTGACTTCTTGTTCTTTTTGCACAAACACACACACACACCATGGCAGAATCTCTAGAGGGCTTCTGACTCGTGCCCTTTTTACACACACACACACACACACACACACACACACACACACACACACAAACGCTTTCTGAATCTCTGTTGGGTGTCTGACTTAATGTCCTTTTTACAAACACAAACACTCAAACACACACACTTGCAGAAAATGTAAAGGGCTTCTGACTTCGGGTCGTTTTTACATACACACACACACACACACGCACACACACACTCACACAACCTTGCAGAATGTCTAGAGTGCTTCTGACTTCGGGTCCTTTTTACACACACACACACACACACACTCACACTCATACACTTGCAGAAACATCTGGAAGAGTCTGGTCTGGAGACTCAGATCCTGAGAATGTGGTGTGGGGGCACCAGGCTCACATGGCTGAGGATGTTTCGGTGCAGGGTGGAGCCATGCACCCCAGAGCTCTCTGTATTCCACAGGCGGATGGTGCTGTCAGAAGAGCAGGTGATAAAGGAGCTCGGGGGCAAGCAGGCCTGTTGACTGTCCTTCACCTCACGGTAGACCTGGAGGAGCACAAGGACCAGAGGGACCTGGGTCAGACCTTGGCTGCCCACAGAGATGGGACGGGATGAGAGTAGAGAAAAGGTTGGTCAAGACTTAACCCCAGGCTTTTCCCAGAGCAAGCAAGTCATAATGATTAGCTCTTGTCTTTAACAAGTAAAGGAATATACATTAACCAAGCACCTAGTAAGTACTAGGCATTCTAAATCTCCAACTTTCATTGTCTCCTTCTCGTAAAAATCAAATGCATCAGGTATGTCATTTCACAATTGCAGAAACTAAGGTTTGGTCAAGTTCAGGAACATGTCCAAAGAGGCAAAGCTCAGACTGCACAGGGCATACTGAAAAACGTCTGAGATGAGTCAGCACTAAAATCCCCTCCCATCCTCAGAGCCAATTAACAGATACGAAGGGACCCAGGGGCACTGCTGGGGGAGCAAGGGTGCTGGAGGAAACAAATTCCACACTTGAGGAACTCCAGCTCCTAATAGTAGCCCAGGAAACACGGTCAATCTCAGCAGACCTGGCCCACGTACCTCTACACTCCAGAAGCAGGAGGAATGATAGAGAGCTGAATACACCTTGCCCACTTTCTTGGGGTCCTTCACATCCCAGACATAAATACTATGGTCATTGTACACACAAGACAGCCACTGATTTGCAGGATCAAAGGCCAAGGAGATGGTGTCCGGATACTACGCATTGGCCACTCCAGCGAAAAGGCGACTGAGGAAAGAGGGGGGCAGGGTGTCCAGGGCAGACAGGGCAAACTAGTGAGTGAGCGCAAATGAAATGGGGCACTCAAGGGAGGAGCAGCAGGTTGGCCAGCAGTCACTGGAGAAAGAACGCAGCAGCTGGCCTGGCATTCCTTGCCATGGGGCTCTCCAAAAGAACACACGTTATTTCATAGCCCCCAACGTCAGGCAGGGACAGTGTGTGGCCGTGATGCAGCCAAGCAGATGTCAGGCCCTTCTAGACTCACGTCAGAGGACAAGGAAGGACACTGTGCAAGCCACAACCATGGTCATATATCATTTCCTACCAATTGCAGATTTAGTCCCGTCCTGCCCTGAAAGAGAAATTAATATACCCAACTGCAGAACTGCCCCGTTTCCTGACAGCACTGAAACCAGAGCAAAACTTCACTTCCTGCAATCACCCAACCCAAGGCCCGAGGCTACAATAAGCCCCTCCTACCGCAGCTGCAACCCAGGACCACCCTGAGGGAGAAAGGCCTGCTCCATCAGGTTTCCAGTCTCTCTCAGAAACCCTAAGGAACTGCCCGTCTGTCCTAGCTGTGGTCTTTACAGGACAATGCATTACCACACGGCAGACTCAGATTACCACGGTTGCCCACAGTGAGCAAGAAATGCTAAAAGACCCACCTGTGCTTGACTGCAAGGGTCTTCCCAGAGGCCTATGTGTGCCCTTCTCTCCTTGCAGCATGCCAAGGATGGCCTGGCACAGAGTGGGGCTCTGACAGGACTCAGGGGCCCACCCACACCGCTCACCTGGCCTCTGTGATGCTGGCAATGTCTGTTCCCAGGGCATGGGGCCGGGGCAGCGTGCTGAGGAAGTGCAGGTTGGAGGGGTTGAAAAGACGCACGGTGCTGTCAGCACAGCCACAGAAGATGTAGTCCTGGCTCACCGAGATGCAGTGGGCCACTGTGGTCTGTGAGCACAGAAGCCCCATTCAGCAAGGGCGTCTGCGCACTCCTTCACCCCACCTCAACAGCCATGAGCCAAGAGGCAAGGACAAGTGCAAGGTAGGACAGCTGCCCTGGCCAGAGCCCCTCAATGCCCCTCCCTCTAACAGCAGCTAGCCAGAGGGCCCACAGCCCCATGCAATTAGGAAGAAGGAGTCAGCAAGCCTTATAAGCCACCTGAGTTTTAGGCAAACACACACTCAGAAAAGGCCGGCCAAGAGAAAGGCAGCAGAGGCAGCGGACAGGGCCAGCACACTTACTGTGATGCTGTCTTTGTGCTGAGCAGAAGAGGAAAGCAGAGGAAGCGGCAGAGACAGAGAGCGCGAGCGAGCAGAGAGGTTCCCAAACACCTTCCTCCGCCTGGGGCCTCCCCCAGCGTGCATGCAGACCCCGCTGCTAACCCCAGGACCCCCGGAGCCTGGAGGTGATAGACGGGAGGGTGCCGACAAAGCATTCACTTACCCTCAGCTCCACCCACTTGTCCAACAGTCTCTGGTCACTGAACTCGCACAGCTGCCCCGAGGATGTGATACAGAAGGTGCTGTCAGCCTTCTTCCCGCGGCCACAGGCTACATCAGTGAACAGGTAGTTCTGCATGTCCCCCAGCAGCCCGGAGCGGCCCAGCAGGGGCACAGTGGCATTCACCTGTGGAGGCACACCACAGGTGCCACCCACACACCCACCCTGCAGGCTACCCCCTGGAAAGCAGGCCCTGGGGAGAGAGGGAAAAGGCTTCCCTTGCAGATTGACATAGCACCTGGCCCAGCTGAGACTTCCAAAGGGCTTTTGAGCATGCAGAAGGGGGCGCAGGTGGAACAGATCTGGGCAGACCCCACCCTGGTGGCTACTTGCTGCCTCACCGTTGAGGTCTTGCTGTCATCAAGGAACCAGAATTTGATGTGCCGGTTGCCTGCAATGACAAAGTAGCTGCAGTCCTCAGAGAAGGATACTGCTTTCACCCGACTGGTCACCTGGTTGGAAGCCACTACAATGTTTTTCTGGAGAGAAAGTCAAGGGAAATCAAGGCTCTGCTTCTAGGAGCTGAGGGAAAAGAAACTTACACACTGAAGGAGGTTAGACAAGCTGTGAACTTGACCTCTCCTTCTGCCCCTTCTTCAGCATCCTAGATACACAGTTGCTCCTTTCTGCTCAGAGTTCTCTAGAAAGGGACTGAGGCCAGCAGGCGGAAGTGAAGGCCACCTGTCAGCAGTTTCTTGGCTCCCCTCCCGGCCCTGCCTGTCCTGAGGCCAACAGCCCACTCACCTTCCAGGCCAAGACATTGACGATCATATCATGCTGGTAGCCCACTGAGACAATGTACTTGGCGCTGGGTGAGAAGGCCACACACGCCACGCCATAATTATGCTCCTGAAACTCTGCCACCTGGCTGCGCTCCGACACGTCCCACACCCGCACAGCAGGCATGTGTCCACTCTGCGGGGACGAAGACCCCAAAGTAAAGGCCAGAGGCAGCCAGCTCCCTCCCCATCCAAGGAGGCCTGGCTCTCCCAGCCACTGGACAAGAGCCAGCACATAAATGAAGGACACCTAACCTAATGTGCCTGCACATGAATCAAGGACACCCCCGGAGGGAATGTGATCAGTGTTGGGGAACAGGGACTCTCAGGGATGGGCTCCTGGCGTGATTTGGATGGGCAAGAACCACCACTACTGCGGTTGGCTCCCACAGCCTCACAGGGCAAGTCTATGGGAGGGCAGCCCTGTTCCACACTGTGACCAACAGGAGGACTCCAGGATAAGGAATGTTTTAAGGAGGTGTTTCCCAAAATGTGGTTCCCAAATTGGCAGCTTCAGCCTCATCTGGAACTACTTGTTAGCATTGCAAACTGAAGAGAGCCACCCCAGACCTGCTGAGCCCGAGAGCCAGCAGTCTGTACTACGGGGCCACCATAGCACTTCTGATGCAGGCTACAGCCTAAGAACACTGCTCTAGGGCAGACCAAACACCCAAAGTTGACACCAGTACAGAAAGTCAAACTTGGCACCAGTCCTATGCGGGCTGCAGGCTGTCACTCTCTGCTAAGGCCAGGCCACCCCCTCTGCAGTGCCTGAGCTTCCTTCCTCACTCACCTCGCCGGTGACCAGGTACTTGCCATCAGGAGAGAAGGCAAGGGCAGTGATGGTTTTCCTGAAAGGAATGGGGGCAGGCTCAAGAGAGGCACTGGCAGCCTGGCCCAGGTCTGGCCTCTCACAGTCCCCTCTCAAAACAAGGGCAGCAAACCCGCCCTCCTTGTGCTGCTTCCCTTGCAGGCCTGGGGCCCAACAGGGCCCAATGCCACAGAGAAGCAGGTGGCACTCCTCTGGCCGTCGCTGGGAGATGGTGGCACTCCCCAAAGCCCCAGAGCCCATTTACCTGGAGCTGTTGAGGATGTGGTGCTGCTTGTGTTTCCGGGGATTGAAGAGCACAACCACACACCTGGGGAGAGGGAGAGGGGAGCACAGCCTTAGCACCCCACCTCAGTGGCCCAGCCCAGAGGACCCCACGTTGCCAGAGTGCAGATGGCTCCTGGCAGCACTCTTCTGCCTTTCTCCCCTTCTGTAGCCCCACACGGTGCAAGGGCCTGTAGGGAGCCCTGCCTGCCCCCTGCTCTGTGCACCAGCACCATCGGGCCATGCCCCATAGTGATGGGGTGGCTGGTCTTCCCAGAGCCCTTGTCCCTACCCCAGGGCAGAGGGCAGAGAGAAGGATGAACATGATTTGCGTAAGAACAGGCCTCAGCTGTGCCCTTGTTTACAGACCTCCTGGTTTCCAGGAGAGAGTGGGATCTCTCATGTCTGCACCCATGTGTGTACTTGGCAAGAGCCAGCCCTCCACATGTTGGATGAGGAAGCAAGTGGAAGGTCAGGGCCCAGGGCCAGGCCTGCAGGGAGACTAAGGGGGATGGAGAGGCAGAAAACTGCCTGAGGGAGGGAACTTCATGGAGCTCCTGGCCCACGTCAGACTCTTTAGCCCAAAGAGCCTGAGCAGCGCTATTCTAACAGCCTCCAGGCTCCCTCTCCAGTCAGGCAGCAAGGCTGGGTGAGATTGCATGGAGACTGAAATTCAAGAGTGAACTCGAGAGAGGGAGGCAGGTAAGAGTCAGGGACAAGGAGCTGGGAGCCAACAGCTCGCCAGTGTCTCAGCGGCCATGGCGCTCAGCAGGTTTAGGCCCTCTGCCCAGCTGTCCCCTCTCGTCATTAGCGCTATGCCTACTAATTGCTATTAGCTGGCCACAGCAAGCCAGGAGCCTGCTCCCCCAGGTAGACGGAGGAGAGACTCAGTAGAAGGCTACTTGTCCCAACACTGTCTTTTACAACAGGAAGCAGACACAGGACCCGCATCTGGACCCCACTGCTTGCATATGGGAGCAGGAGCTGCAGCACAGGGCTTGGTCTCTTCTGCAGACAGAGGCCTCCGGCTTGGCTCAATGAGCCAGTTCGCTATGCAAATTCCACTGTCAACTAGGGATTCTGGGATCTTGGAGGTGCACCAGCAAAAGATAAGGAGGTCCCGAGGGTCTAACAAGAGCATAAAGCTGTTGCCACGTGTCCTATGGAATTTTCTCTTCAGCTCTTTGACTTTGTCATTTCTTCTCATTGTCTTAGCTACTCTATGATATAGAACAATTCTGACTCATAGGAATTTGATACTACTGTCCTCTCCCAATTTCCTTTATTTTCCACCTTCATGTGTGTTAAAATATGCAGTATTGCATCAGATTTCCTATGCTCTAAACCAGTGGTTCTCAACCTTCCTAATTCCTTGGCACTATAATGAAGTTCCTGATGTTGTGGTGAACATCCATTCGTAAAATTATTTTCGTTGCTACTTCATAACTGTAATTTTGCTACTATGAAGAAGAGACCGACCCCTGTGAATGGGTAGCTCAACCCCCAAAGAGGTCCCGATCCACAGGTTGAGAACCGCTGCTCTAAACTAAGAGGTGTTTCTTTAAGATGTAGTTCAGTATATTGTTAGACGCCCAAGTCCTGTTGTTGTTGTTGTTAAGTGCCGTCGAGTGGATTTTGGCTCACAGCAACTCTATGTACAATGTACCGAAACGCTGCCCCATTAGTGCATTCCTCACAGTGGTTCTTTGCTTGCGCTCATGGTTGCAGCCACTGAGCTATTCCAAATTGTAGGGGCTGCCTCTCCTTTGTGCCCTTCTACTCTACCAATATCTGTATCTTCCTCTAGGACAGTGCTTCTCAACCTTCCTAAATTCACGACACTTTCATACAGTTTCCTTTGTAGTGGTAGACCCCAATCATAAAATTATATTCTTTGCTACTTCGTAACTCTCGTTTTGTTACAAGTTATGAATAGTGCAACCCTGTAAAGGGTTCGTGTAAGCCCCAAAGGGGTCACGACCCACATGGTGAGAACCCCTGCTCTAAATTGAGAGGAGTTTCTCTTAAGGTCTATTTCACCATACTGTTAGAAGCTCAAGTCCATTTGTTGTTGTTGTTAGGTGCCGTCGAATGGGTATGTCTCATAGCAACTCTACGCACAATATAATGAAACGCCGCCCAGTGGTTCTCTGCTTGCGCTCATTGTTGCAGCCACTGTGCTAATGCATCTTGTTGGGGACCGCCTCTCTTTTCCTGCCCTTTCATACCAAGATTTGGGACTTCCTCTAGAGCAGTGGTTCTTAACTTTCCTAATGCCATCATATTTTCATACCGATTCTCATTTAGTGGTGACCCCCCCCAACCATAAAATGATTTCATTGCAGCTTCATAACTGTAATTTTGTTACTGTTATGAGTCACGACACCCCTGTGAAATTTTCATTCCATATCCACAAAGGGGTCGCGACACACAGCTGAAGATCCCCTGCTCTAAACTAAGAGGAGATTCTCTTAAGATAGAATTCAGCATACTGGTAGATGCACAAGTTCTATTGTTATTGGTGTTAGGTACCATCGAGTGGGTTTTGGCTCATAGTAACTCTATGCACAATATAATGAAACGCTTTCCCATCCTATGCCATCCTCACAGTGGTTCTTTTGCTTGTGCGCATTGTTGCAGCCACTGTGCTAATCCAACTTTTGGGTAGCTGCCTCTTTTTTGTGGCCTTTCTACTGTACCAAGACTTGTGTCTTCCTCTAGGGCAATGGTTGTCAAATTTCCTAATGCCATGACCCTTTCATACAGTTCCTCATGTAGTGGTGACCCCCATCATAATATTATTGTTACTTCGTAACTGTAATTTTCCTACAGTTATGAATCATTTCATACATGTGAAAGGGTCATTCGATCACCAAAAGTGGTCGAGAACCACAGGTTAAAAACCGCTGGTCTAAACTAAGAGGAGTTTTTCTTAATATCTACTTCACCCTATTGTCAGGAGCACAAATCCTATAGTTATTGTTAGATTCTGTTGTGTAGCTTTCGACGCCTAGCAACTCTAAGCACAATATGATGGAAAGGTGTCCTGTCCTGCGCCATCCTCCCAGTGGTTCTTTTGCTTGCGCGGATTGTTGCAGCCACTGTTGTATTCCATTGTGCTGTGGGCTGCCTCTTTTTGCTGCCCTTCTACTGTACCCAGATCTATGTCTCCCTCTAGGGTAGTGGTTCTCAACCTTCCTAATGTCATGACTCTTTCACACCATTCCTCACATACTAGTAACCCCCCCAATCAAAAAATAATTTTCCTTGTTACTCCATAACTATAAATTTGCTATTGTTATGAATCAGGTCACCCATGTGAAATGCTCATTGTTCCCTCCTAAGACGTTGTGACCCACAGTTAGGGAACTGTTACTCTACACTAAGAGTTTCTTTTAAAGTCTCCCTCAGCATATTGTTAGAGGCACAAATCCTGTTGTTTGGTGCCTTTGAATGGGTTTAGGCTCATACCAACTCTATGCACCATGTAATAAAATGCTTTCCCGTCCTGTGCCTTCCATACAGTGGTTCTTTTGCTCACACTCATTTTTTGCAGCCACTGTGCTAATCCATCTTGTTGGGCACTGCCTCTCTTTTCCTGCCCTTCTGTACCAAGATATCTGTCTTCCTCTAGAGCAGTGGTTCTCAACTTTCCAAATGCCACAACCACTTCACACCATTCCTCGTGTAGTGGTGACATCCAACCATAAAATATTTGCATTGCTACATCATAATTGTAATTTTGCTTCTGTTATGGATCAGGCCACCCATGTGAAAGGTTCGTTAGTCTCCTCAAAGGTGTCTCGACACACAGTTTGAGAACCAATGGTCTAAACGAATAGGAGTTTCTCTTAAGATCTACTTCAGAATATTCTTAGAAGCCCAAGTTCTTTTTATTATTGTTTGGTGCCTTTGAGTGTGTGTTGGCTCATACCAACTGTATGCACAATATAATGAAACTCGGCCCCATCTCGTGCCATCTTCACTGTGGTCCTTTGCTTGCACTCAAGCTGCATCTATTCCATCTTGTAGGGGCTGCCTGACTTTTGCAGCCCTTCTACTGTACCAACATTTGTGTCTTCCTCTAGGACAATGTTTCTCATACATCCTAATTCTGCGGCCCTTTCGTACAGTTCCCAATGTAGTGGTGGACCCCAATCATAAAATTATATTCATTGATATTTCATAACTGTACTTTTGCCACTGTTATGAATCAGGCCATCACTGTGAAGGGGTGTTTCGAAACACCCCCCACCTGAAAGTGTTCACGACCCAATGTTGAGAACCCTGCTGTAAACTAAGAAGAGTTGCTCTTAAGATTTACTTCAGCATATTGTTAAACACACAAGCCCTGTTGTTATTGTTGTTAAGTTCTGCAGAGGGGGTTTTGGCTCATCGCATCTCTATGCACAATATCATGAAATGCTTCCCAGACCTGTGCCATCCTGTCAGTGGTTGTTTGCTAGTGCTCATTGTTGGAGCCATATTTGGGGGGGCTGGCTATTTTTTGTTGCCCTTCTACTCTACCAAGACTTGTGTCTTCCTTTAGGGCAGTGGTTCTCAACCTTCCTAATGCCACAACATTTTCATATCGTTCCTCATATAGTGCTGACTGCCAAATCATAAAATTATTTTCATTGCAACTTTGTAACTCTAATTTTTCTACTGTTATGACTAGGCGACCACTATGAAAGGTTCATTCATCCCCCAACAGGGCTCGTGACCCAAAAGTTGAGAACCGCTGCACTAAACTAATAGGAGTTTCTCTTAAGGTCTACTTCAGCACATTATAAGAAACACAAGTCCTGTTGTTTTGTTGTCAGGTGCAGTCGAGTGGGTTTTGACTCATAGCAACTCTATGCTCCATATAATGTAACGCTGCCCCATCTTGTGCCATCCTCACAGTGTTCCCTTAGCTTGAGCTCATTGCTGCAGCCACTATGCTATTCCATCTATTTGGGGGCTGACTCTATATTGCGGCCCTTCAACTGTATCAAGACTTGTGTCTTCCTGTAGGACTGTGGTTTTCAGCAATCCTAATGCCACGACCCTTTCATACAGTGCCTTGTGTAGTAATGACCCCCCAACCAAAAAAATTGTACTGTTGCTACTTCATAACTGTAATTTTGCTACTGTTACGTATCTGGCCACGCCTATGGGAGGGTCATTTGAACACCCCCAAAGGATATACCACTCAACTCACAAGTTGAGAACAGCTGCTCTAAACTAAGAGCAGTTTCTCTCAAGGTTTAGTTGAGCATACTGTTAGATGTATGATTCCTCCTGTTATTGTTGTTCGGGCCGTGGAGAGGGTTTGGGCTGATAGCAACCCTGTGCACAATATAATAAAGGCCTGCCCAGTCTTGCATCATCCTCACGGTGGTTCTTTGCTTGCGCTCATTGTTGCAGCCACCGTGCAAATCTGTCTTGTAGGGACTTCCTCTCTTCTGCTGCCCTTCTACTGTACTTGAGTCTTCCTCTAGGACAGTGTTTCTCACCCTTCCTATTTCTACGACCTTTCCATACACTTCCCAATGTGTAGTGGTGGTCCCCAAAGCATAAAGTTTTTTTTTCAACTGTTATTCCATAACTGTAATTTTGCAAGTCTTATGAATCTAGTCACCCTGTGAAAGGGTTGTTCAACCAACCAAAGTGGTCACAAATCACAGGTTGAGAACTGCCGTTCTAAATTAAGAGGAGTTTCTCCTGTGGTATAGCTCTGTATATTATTACACGCAAGAGTCCTGTTCTTATTGTTGTTCGGGGGCTGTCGAGTGGGTTTGGCTCATAGTTGGCTCATAACAACTCTATGCACAGTATCATGAAACACTGTTCCATCCTCTAACACCCTCACACTTTTCTTTTGTTTTCACTCATTGTTGCAGTCTCTGTGCTAATCCATCTTTTGGGGGACTGCCTCTCATTTGCTGACCTTCAACTGTACCCAGATTTGTGTCTTCCTCTAGGGCAGTGGTTCTCAAACTTCCTAATGCACGACTCTTTCACACCATTCCTCATGTATTGGTGACGCCCCCTCCCCAATCATAAAATTACTTTCCTTGTTACTTTATGACTAAAATTATGCTACTGTTATGAATCAGGCCACCATGTGATTTAGTCATTCTCCCCCCCACCCCCCAAAAGGCATCACGACCCACAGTTTGAGAACTGCTATTCTACACTAAGTGGAGTTTATTTTTAAGGTATGTTTCAGCATATTGTTAGAAGCACAAATCCTGTTCTTGTTTTTGGCTGCCTTCGAGTGGGTTTTGGCTCATAACAACCCTATGCACAATGTAATGAAACGTTGTCCTGCCCTGTGCATCCTCACGGTGGTTCTTCTGTTTGCGCTCATTGTTGCAGCCACTGTGGTAATCCATCTTGTTAGGGACTAACTCTCTTTTCCTGCCCTTCCGTACCAAGATTTGTGTCTTCCTCAAGAATAGTGGTTCTCAACTTTCTGAATGCCACTACTATTTCATACCAGTCCTCATGTAGTGGTGACTCCCCAACCATAAAATATTTTCATTGCTACATCATAACTGTAATTTCGCTTCTGTTATGGATCAGGCCACCCATGTGAAAGGTTCATTAGTCTTCTAAAGGAACTGTGACACAGTTTGAGAACCACTGGTCTAAACTAAGGGGAGTTTCTCTTAAGGTCTACTTCCGCATATTCATAGACGCACAGTCCTGTTGTTATTGTTTGGTGCCTTTGAGTGTGTGCTGGCTCATAGCAACTCTATACACAATATAATGAAACGTGACCCCGTGTCGTGCCACCCTCACAGTGGTTATTTTGCTTGTCGTCATTGTTGCAACCATGGGCTAATCCAACTTTTGGGGGGCTGCCTCTCTTTTGCTGCCCCTCTACTGCCCTTTCATTCATTTCCTCATGTAGTGATGAACCCCCCAATCATAAAATTATTTTCATTGCTACTTTGTAACTTTAATTTTGCTACAGTTATGAATCAGGCCTCCACTGTGAAAGGGTCATTTGACCCCCCCAAAGGACTCGTGACCCACAAGTTGAGAACCACTGCTCTAAACTAAGAGGAGTTTCTCTTAGGATCTACAGCACCATATTGTGAAAAGCATGAGTCCTACAGTGATTGTTGTTAGGTGTTGCCCAGTGGGTTTCGATTCTCAGCAACTCTTCGCACAAGATAATGAAACGCTGCCCCGTCCTGTGCCATCCTCACAGTGGTTTCTTGTCTGCACTCATGGTTGCAGCCACTGCGCTAATCTATCATCTGGGGGTCTGCCTCTCATTTGCTGCCTTTCTGCTCTGCCAAGATTTCTGTCTTGCTCAAGGACAGTGGCTCTCAACCTTCTTATAATGCCACAGGCCTTTTATACCACTGCTCATGTAGTGGGTACAATCCCAGTCATAAATTTATCGTCATTGCTACTTCATAACTGTAATGTAGCTACTGCTATGAAGTGGGACACCCCTGTGCAAGGGTAGTTCATCACCCTAATGGAGTCATGACCCACAGGTTGAGAATCTCTGCTCCAAACTATGAAGAATGTCTCATAAGATATATTTCAGCACATTGTTAGAAGCAAAAGTCCTGTTGTTATTTTATTTAGGTGCCTTCAAGTGGGTTTTGGCTCATAGCAACTCTATGCAAAATATAACGAAATGCTCCCCCATCCTGTGTATTGCTCACAGTGGTTCTTTGCTTGCGCTGGTTGTTGCAGCCACTGAGCTATTCCAACTTGGAGGGGCTGCCTCTCCTTTGCTGCCCTTCTACTCTACCAACATTTGTGTCTTCCTCTCGGACAGTGGTTCTCAATCTTCCTAAATTCACGACCCTTTCATGCAGTTCCCAAAATAGTGGTGGACCCCCAGTCATACAAAATTTTCGCTGATATTTCATAACTGTAATTTTGCTAATCTTATGAATCAGGCAACCCTTGTGAAAGGGTCATTCAACCCACTCACTCCCCAAAAGGGTTCGTGATTCATAGGCTGAGAACCCTGCACTAAACTAAGAGGAGTTTCTCTTAAGATCTACGTCAGCATATTGTTAGAAGCTCAAGTACTTTTTGTGTTGCTGTTAGTTGCCGTCGAGTGGGTTTTGACTCTCAGCAACTCTAAGCACAAGATAATGAAACGCTGCCCCGTCCTGTGCCGTCCTCACAGTGGTTCGTTGATGGCACTCATTGTTGCAGCCACTGAGCTATTCCATCTTGTAGGGTCTGCCTCTCACTTGCTGCCCTTCTGCAGTACCACGTTTTGTGTATTCCTCTCGGGCAGTGTTTCTGAACCTTCTTAATGGCATGGCTCCTTTATACAATTCTTAATGTTGTGGTGATCCTCCAACAGTAATTTTTTTTCATTGTTACTCCATTACTGTGATTTCACTACTGTTATGAATTGGGCAACACCTGTGAGAGGGGGTCGCGACCCACAAGTTAAGAACCACTGCTCTAAATTTAGAGGAGTTTCTCTTAAGATCTAGTTCAGCATATTGTTAGAAGTACACGTCCTGTAGTTATTGTCATTAAGTTTGTCGAGTGGGTTTTGACTCTTAGCTGCCCTGACCTGTGCCACCCTCACCGTGCTTGTGTGCTTGGCCTCAGTGTTGCAGCCACTGTGCTAATCCAACTTGTTGGAGACTGCCGCTCTCTTCCTTCCCTTCTGTACCAGATTTGTGTCTTGCCCTAGGGAAGTGGTTCTCAACCTTCCTAATGCCACAACTCTTTCATACCATTCTTCATGTAGTGGTGATTGCCAAATCATGAAATTATTTTCATTGCTACATCATAACTCTAATTTTTCCACTTTAATGAATGGTCCACTGCCGTGAAAGGGTCATTCATCCCCCAAAAGGGGTCACGACCTTCAGTTTGAGGCCCGCTGCGCTAAACTAATAGGAGATTCTCTTAAGGTCTACTTAGGTACATTGTTAGAAAAACAAGTCCTGTTTTTTTTTTCTTGTGTGTTTTGACTCATAACAACTCTATGTCAATATAATGAAACACTGCCCCATCTTGTGCCATCCTTGCAGTGTTTCTTTGGCTTGTGTTTATTGTTGCAGCCACTGTGCTATCCCATCTATATTGGGGCTGAGTCTATTTTGTTGCCCTTCAACTGTATCAAGAATTGAGTCTTCCTCTTGGACAGTGGTTTTCAACATTCTTACTCACGACCCTTTCATCCAGTTCCTCATGTAGTCGTGACCAACCAACCATACAATTATTTTTGTTGCTACATCATAGCTGTAATTTTGCTACTGCTATAATTCAGGCCACCCCATGAAAGGGCTGTTTGACCCCCTAAGTAGACATGACCCACAGGTCGAGAGCCGCTGCTCTAAACGAAGGGGAGATTCTCTTAAGGTCTTCTTCAGCATATTGTTAGAAGCACAAGTCCTGTTGTTACTGTTGTTGGGTGCAGTCTAGTGGGTTTGGCTCATAGCCACTCTCTGCACAAAATAATGAAACTCTGGGGGTCTTAAAGGCTTGAAGGCAAACAGGCTGAAATCTAGCTCAGAAGCAACAAAGCCCACAGAGAAGAAGCACACAAGCCTAAGTGAGCACGAGGTGTTGAAGAGATCAGGTAGCAGACACCAAAGAACAAAAACCATCATTGTGTGATCACCTTCCCCACATAAACGCTGAAGATGAATGTGTGCATAAGTATGTGTGGTGAAGAAGGCTGATGGTGGCCGGCTATCAAGCGATATAGCGTCCCGGGTCTTAGAGGCTTGAAAGTAAACAAGCTGGCCCAGAAGCAACAAAGCCCACATGGAAGTATCACACCAACATGTGTGATCATGAAGGGCTGAGGGGACCAGTTTTCAAGCAACAAAGGCGGGAGGTGGGATTATATCATCGTGAATGAGGGGAGTACATGACGGGGGACCAATGCCCACCTGTAGACAACTGGACATCCCTTGCGGAGGGGTAGTGGGAAGGAGATGAGTCACTCAGGGTTCAGTATAGCAATAATGAAACTCACAACCTTCCTCTAGTTATTAAACGCTTCCTCCCCCCACCTCTCATGATCCCAATTCTACCTTGCAAACCTGGTTAGACCAGAAGATACACAGCGGTACAGACGGGAACTGGAAACACAGGGAATCCAGGACAGATGAACCCCCCAGGACCAGCGGTGAGAGTGGCGATACTGGGAGGGAAGTGGGTATAGAAATGGGAAACCGGTCACAAGGATCTACATATAACTTCCCCCCTGGGAGATGGGCAACAGAAAATTGGGTGATGGGAGACGCCGTGCAGTGTAAAATAAGAGAAAATAATAATGTATAAATTATTAAGGGTTCATGAGGGAAGAGGAGCAGGGTGAGAAGGGGATAGGGGAAAGGGGAAATGAGCTGATTCCAGGAACCCAAGCGGAAAGCAAATTTTGAGAGTGATGAAGGCAACGAATGTATAAGTGTGCTTTACACAATTGGTGTATGTATGGATTGTGATGAGTTGTATGAGCCCCAATAAAATGATTTTAAAAAAGAAAAAGAAAGAAATGTCTATAAATGAATGAAGGCAACATATGTACAAAATGCCTGATGCAATCAATATGGATTGCAACAAAAGTTGTAAGAGTCTCCAATAAAAGATTTTTAATAAAAATGTATATATAATAAATATTTTCCTAACTTATATAAATGATTAATAAGAATAAAATTAAGCAGCCTGGGCGTTTTATAGGAAAAAATGATAAAAGAACAAATGAGAGATTCAGCAGGAAGCAATGGATAGGAAAATATTATAAGGAAAGTTTTCTCTTATATGGAATGTACATTCTCTTACACGACAACAATCAGAATATGCCGTAAGAACCTCAGACCAAATACTAGAATAAAATAGAGGAAAACATTCCCAACCCTTCAATAAAATGCTATATGCTTTCGATGATTTTCACAAAAGTTCAAATTTTTTAACAAAATATTTTGTTCATTCACATTTTTAATTATGCATAAATTTATGTCTACTTGCATTACATCTCATAAAAAGGCATAAGAATTGTTTTTGCACTGTTTAAAACTAAATAGAAGATAGTGAAGGTGAAAAATAGTTTTCGTGAATGTTGCTTTGAAATACAAATGGCATTGTCCTAAGAAATTTAAAAGATTTAATTTTTTTAAATCATTTTATTAGGGGCACATACAACTCTTATCACAATCCATACATACATCAGTTGTGTAAAGCACATCCGTACATTCATTGCCCTCATCATTCTCAAAACATTTGCTCTCCACTTAAGGCCTTGGCATCATGTCCTCATTTTTCTCCGCCCTCCCTGTTCCCCCCTCACTCATGAACCCTTGATAATTTGTCAGATCTTACATTTTTTGTCTCCCTTCACCCACTTTTCTGTTGTCCATCCTCCAGGGAGGAAGTTATATGTAGATCCTTGTAACTGAGGTCTCAGAGCAGCTGGGTGTGATGCAGGGGAGGCTCTGGAAGCAGCTGAAGACACTGTGGGAGTTGGCAGCCCAACAGTGAGGGTCACTGCATCCGGGGGTACCAGAAAACTGGCTAAGGTTGCTTATTCCCCTAGATGCTACCCCTGCCTTGAAGAGAACCGTGACAGAGGCCTGTAGACATGTGTCAAGAAGTGTTGAGTCCTTCACTGTTTCCTCTTCCCACAAACCTTTGAGGAGAGCCTGCAGGGCAGGGGCTCGGCTCCCTGGATCCAGTCACCTGCCCTTCCCCACAGCCACACCCTCGCCAGCCCCAACTCCCCCTGCCCTGGGTTTGCTTCTTGAATCCAGAGGAGCAGCCTGGGCAAAGACCATGAAGAACCTTGTCCTTCAGGCAGCCTCTTTGATTGGGTCCCTTGTCCTGCAGAGTGTGGACACATGCACACTAACTGTTGGGGGACTCAGCTGTCACCACAGGGGCCAGGATCTGAAGAGGATGCTGGCACTGCAGGGCTTCCTGAGGGAAGCCGAGGACTTGCAGAGCTGGCTGAGCAGCCAGCAGCTGGTGGCCAGAGGAGAGAGGACTATGAGCACACCCTAGTGAGGAAGGGGCTAGGGGCAAGGAAGGTGCCCAGGAGCCGAAGGAAGACGGGTGGTGGAGGGGAGGCTGCATGCACAAGGGGCTGATGGGGAACATCAGTCTGGACTGAGGACAGCTGTGGCTTCCTATTCCCCTCTCTGCGTAGAGGGGCAAGTTCTGTGGCTGTCCAGTCTTGCCCTGCCCAGTCACTCACTGAGGTGTCTCACAACCACACCAGCCAGGGCCCCCTGGAACCCTTCTCCTCTCTTCTCAGCTCCTCTTAACCAAGTTTGCAATGTTTCAGCACCAAGTGAAGATGGGTGGCCACCAGGGGGCAGCCTGCCCCACTAGCGGAGAGCCTGCTGGAGTGGCGGCCCAGCACTGCCCCCAGGGCCCAGCAGTGGTGACAGGACCTACAGTGAGTACCAGCAGCCTGGAGCAGGGGTGAGTTTGGGGGAGTTGCTGGGCATGGGCTGGAAGGGCTTCCAGGGAGACCCTTGCTGTGCTGCGGCTCTGCCAAACCCCTGAGAGGTGAACTTGCTTTCTGTGTGCCCACATTGGGGGCCCGGGCCACGTGTTCCAGGGAGCAACTTATGCAGCCTGTAGCTTGGGACCCCTTACTTAAGCTGAGAGGCCATGTCAGACGACCTTCAGCAAAGCTCAGCCTTTGAGTTCTGGGCTTCTGGCTTCAGGGCACGGTGAGGGCAGCTGCTGGTTCTGGCCCAGCTGCAAGCAGCCTGGCTGTACCTGGCCCTTCTTGGGACTCCAGATAGCACTGGGGAAACTGGGTGCACCGAGAGCCTGGGTTACTTGCTAGAGACCACAGCTACTTAGCAGTGAAGTTGAGACCCGATATGGCCCTCACCATAAAAAGGAAGTGTTTTCTGCCCTGGTGACCCTTGGCCTTCCCTGAGGTCAAGGGTGACCATAGCAGCCATATGAAGAGTGTCAGAAGCAGGGCACAGTGACTGCCTCAACCTCCCCACTCTCCCCTGCCGGGGCTCTTCCAGTCTTGGCCTAGTGCCTCTATTGCTGGGGAGCAGACTGGAGAGTCCCCCACCCCTGCAGGACCCACAATCTTCCTATCAGTGCCAGCAGATCTGAGAAGGCACAGTCTGGCAGGGTATGACCAGGCTCCCTGGAAATGGTCCCATTGAAGATCTGGAGAGCAGACCGATTGTTTTCCTTTGATTGTGTTACAGACACCTTACAGGAGAGAAGGACATTTATAGATCACTGTCTACAGTTTCTGACCTTCAAAGCACTCAAATCATTGCCATCGAGTCGATTTCTATCATCGAGGCCCTGTAGGACAGCACACGACGGCCCCTGTGTCGCTGAGGCTGTCACTACGGGAGCAGACAGCCGAGCCGCGTCTTTGTGATGGGTTTCAGACCACTGACCTTGCCATGAGCAGCAGCCCAAGGCATGCCTTTTTCTGACCTTGGGTTTGACTAATATATATATATACACACATATAATGCACATATATATATGAATTTTAATATAGAGGGTTTTGTTTTAAGTGGAAACATGCAGAGCAGTTTAACAATTTATACACATTTTGTTTGCAGCCCTCATAATATAACACAGCACTCTTCTTGCCTTCTCCCTGGCCCCTCCCTCCCTCCTGAACTTTGAGGGCAAATGCTCCCCTTTGCTCTGGGAAGCACTTGCCTCACAGGTGCCATGCGTTCACTTTATCAGCTCGACTGTTGCTTGGGCAGGGGTGATTCCCGGAGCTGGGCTCTGTTTTGAATTTGAAGGGCCCTGGTCTCAGGGTTCCAGCAGTCCCTGTCAAACTTGTAATGCCCTCTCTTCATGAAGTCACCTTCCATTGGCTTTCAAGCTGTGCACAAGTTGCCAGTTTGAGCTCAACCAGAGCAGTTTGAGGCGGTGGCTGGGCACCATCTAACTCTCCTGGTCTCCAGGACAAGGATGGAGGGCTGTGGTGTTGGTGGTCCGTTAGTCCTGTGGACTGCTTTGCTTCAGTTTTTTATTTTCTTCACTCGTCAACTCCAGATGGGGAGAGAGGGGATCCTAGTTGCTAGAGGTGGCTTTGCAATGGAGACAAACATTTTATACTAAAGTGAGATTCTTACGTGACATTTGCGTGACTGCAGCAGCCCCTGCTCATCTTCCTCCGTACTCACCCTAGCTGACCACCTTCCTGCCTCAGAGGATGGGGCACTCCCTCTGCCCGTCCACCCTCAGGTCCTCACTTTCAGTCCCACAGGATCCTGTGGTATCAATCCCCCCCCTATCAGCCCCACCCCCAGCCTACACAAGGATTACAAACCCTTGCTCCACTCAGATTCTCTGTAGCTAGTGTCACCTCCCCTGTGTTCCTCAGAGTGTGCTCTGCACCCATGAGATTATTGATTGGTTTCCACCCATAGTGACCCTGTGTGTCCCACAGGGCTTGCTCTGGGGACAGCTCTCAGAGGGCGAAACCAGGAAGAGGAGGGGAGGGAGCAGTTGGGCAGAAGAAGCTGTGATGGACCCCACAGAGCCAGACTGCCCATGGAGGACAGGACCCTGTGGCTGTTTTCCTGAAGGGGTGCCCCTCAGGGTAGATCAATGCTCTGGAGACCCCACCACAGGTGGAGGCCCCTCGACCCCTCCTCAGTCCCGCCCTCCACACCCTCACCTACATTTGGAGCTGGGTGAGCTTCTCCTCATGGGCCGCCAGCTGCCTTTCCAAGTCCTGGTGCCAGGCATGTGGCCCTCTAAGGCGTGGATCCCTGCTCACTCCACAGTCAGGGTCTAGCAAGAGGTACTCTCAAGAGGCCAGCCAGACCTCGGCCTGACCCAGCATTCCACGCAGCTCCTCCTAGTCCTGGCTCACCTGGCAGTGCTCCTGGTGAAGGGCCCAGGCCGTCCGGAGCTCCTGCAGCTGCCTGTCCAGCTCCCGGAGACACTGTGACCTGGGGCGCAGAGGGCTGTTGGGAGGGGCGCAGGGTGTCGCCTGGGTGGGGCAGGGCTGGGTTACCGTGGAGCAGGGAGCAGCAGGAAAGGGAGCTCTGGCCACGCACCACCCTGGCCCTAGCCCTCAGCGCGCACATCTCTGGGGCCATGACGTGGCTGGTGTCCAGCAGCTGCTACCCCGCCGGCCGCACTGCCTGGGCTCTCAGGCAGAGCTCCTGCCCCAGTGTCTCCTTGGCCCCATCTGGCCCTTCTGAGGATATAGACTAGCGCCTGCTTCTCTTGAGCCCGAGTATTTGGGGGGGGACAGGGCATGGGAACAGGTCTCAGGGCCAGAGGGCAGAACAGGGAGGAGGCAGGGAAGAGCTGGGTGCCCCTACCCGCATGGAACAGAGCGAGCCCCCATCCAGGTGGGGTGGCACATACAGCAGTTCCTGGCAGTGCCTGAGGAAGGTGTGGCCATGGGCTACCCACTCCAGCTGCTGGCCCTTCTCCCAGGCCTTCATGTTCAGGTGGCCCAGGCCTCCAGCACCTCAGCCAGCTGCCCGGCCAGGCCCTCCTTGACCGCAGGGTGTACCGGGATGGCCTCCATCCCCATCTGAACCACCACCTCGTCCAGCTGGCAGAGAGCAGGCTGAATGCTCCTCCACCCAGGACTCTGCAGGCCATCCTGGCTGTACCCCAGCCTAGGTCAAGCCCAGGCCCGTCACCCCCCATCCCAGAGGGGGAAGGGGCGGGCTGCAGTCCTGCCTGGGGTCAGCTGGGGGTGAGGGTTCCTCATCCATCCATTGCCTACAGAAGAGGGGTTCTTCCGGGGGGGAGGGACTGGGGCCCTCCCCTGCAGGAGGCGGTGCTGGCGCTGCAGGACCTCCACAGACACCAGGTCGTGGCCAAGGACAGCACCCTCCACCAGGACCACCTTCTGCATGTGGCCCCACAGCTCGAGCGCCGCCTTGTGGAAGTCGAGGGCACAGCGGGAAGGAGGGCCAGCAACTTTCTCCCTGAGAACAGGGCCACCTCCTTTTGAGCAAAGACTGTGGCTTGGGGATTTGTGGGGCTTTAACACGGAGGGAAATAGGACGAAGACTCTATTCCCTAACTTATAACAGGGAGAATCTGGAAAGCTGGTATTCCACGGTAGGAAAGCCTCTATTTTGGTAAGTTAGAGGTAAAGTCCAAGTACATTATCCTGCTTTAAAAATCATTCCCACGGATTCTCTGTTAACAGCTAGGCTGCCATAATGTGAGCACATGGCTGATTGTATCTCTGTGTAGAAGCAGATATGATCCTTTTGCCCTCTCTTCCCATCGTGACACCCAGCCCCCCTTGTAGCTTCCCCCAATGCAGGTATTAGCTTTCCTCACCTTGGTGAGCTCAAGTACAGGGGCCTTACGATAGATACCGCCCACCTTGTGACCATGTCACTACTGAAGAGGTGTGTCTCCAGGCTCCCTATACACGTCCCAAGATAGCAAAGGTTCCACTTCTCCCAGTTCCACGTGGTCCATCAAAGGAGCTGAAGTGAGCATGCCTAATAAAACATGTCTGACTCTGTATTGTATTCTCTCGCCCCTGTCTTTCCTGTCCTCTGTGACTTTACCGTGACCTTTACCTATTATCATCGCTGTACATTCGCGCCTTCTGGCCCTTCGGTAGTTAGAAGATGGATGGTTTCCTCTGATCACAGCAGGTTCCTGATGAGGCCCGGGGGCCACAGGCAGGGCCCGAGGGAGGCAAGGGTCTTGACACGCATGTTGGGTGGAAGGCAAAAAGATGGGGAGCCCTGAGCACATGAGGACGGCGGCTCAGGGAGCGAGTGGGCTGCCTGTCAGGGGGTCTGCCTGTAGCACCTCCAAAAGTCAGTGAGGAGAGGGCTGGCCCCGGGGCCACCCAGCCCCAGGATTTCGGTTGCAGGACCTGTCAGGTGCTCAGTGCACTGAGACACCAGATCCCGCGAAAGGAGGGTGTGGGGAGGGGCGGCAGGGAGCTCTAAGAGTGGCGGTCAGCAAGAAGACCAGCAGGGCCTGTGCCCCCAACGAAACTGCGGCCCGTGCTCAGGGAGCATTGGGAGAGCCCACTTCGTGGTCCTGCCACAAGGAGTGACCTGCGCTGAACGACTCCAAACTGGGGGCAGGAAGGAGCGTGGTTGGACGGGGAAGGCTGATTGATGCTGGGAGCTGGAGTCAGCCATGCCCCTTCATACAAACATGTGCACACGAGAATACACACAGAAGTATGCATGCACACACCCACATGCCCACCCCTACACATGAGCACACACACACACACGCACACACATGCACACACATCTGGGGTAGGCCCCTGTGTCCCGAACCCCTTGGCTGTCCCTGGCCTGTCCCTCTGGGCACCCACCTCTGTGCGGGCTTTCATTGCCTTGTCCAGCCTCACCCATGTGGCCTCAACGCCGCTCCTGTGGACTTGACTCTGGGCCATGGAGCTGGGTAGGCGAGTTCCAGGGCACCTGCCAGCTCCCTCAGGGCCTGCACCCTGGCAGCCCCACACTCTGCCCTTTCTCCCGGAAGACCTTGAACTTCTCTTCCAGCATGTGCCAAAGGTGGGGCTGGAGAGGGTCAATGTGGATGGAATTCAGGCAGCTCCTAAAACTCACGAAAGGGCCAGCTGGCCCCAACAGCTCCCACATCCCTCAGCCCTGGTTCTAGAACTCTGCAGGGCATCTCCTGCCCCCTCAGCCCACCCAGCATCTACCCTACCCTCCGTTCCTCCATCCACTTTCCCAGCACGACTCACTTCCACACCCTCCAGGTCCTGCCCACACTGTCTCTGGAGAGGACCCGGGTTCAGGAAACCCAGGGCAGCCCCTGCTGTCTGCAGCCTGTGGAGGAGGCAAACCTGGGTCGGTGGATCAGGGAGCCTGGTCACAAAGCCCACTTAGCAGGGTCACTTTCCCAAGCCAGGTGCTCCCTACAACTGCAAGGGCATTCTGGGAGGAGTTGAGCTGGGCTGAGGATGCCCTGCACAGCCCCAGGCTGACCCAGGTCACAGTACAAGCTACTGCGTTTCCAGCCCAGATGGAGCTTAGGCGAGATAACGATTTGCCCATGATCCTAGCCCAGAGGCTGGCCCGGAGTCTCAGGGGCCCTGCATTTGCTGCATGCAAGAACCATGGAGGGGTGCAGCTTCTACCTTTGAAGGGTGTGCAGTCTCCTCCAAACACACAGCATGCCTGGGTGGCACACAACGTGGCTACCTGCGGAGTGCCGGGCTTTAGAATGACCCCACCTGCTGACTCATGAGGATCCTCCAGAGGGTTTGCAAGCCAGTAAATCTTTCCAAGAGCAGGGAACCTCTTCTTTCTCCTGAGGAGCAGTTAGTGGGACTGAACCAGGCAACAGCCCAACACTTCCCAAGCAGGCCTCCTGGAGCATCGTTAGAGCAAGGGGTAAACTGCTAGTGATAATGGGCTCCTGGGAGGAGAGTTTGTAGAAAGGCCTGAAGCGCTGAGCAAGATCTCAGGACGGTGGCCCTCTGGGAGCTTAGGACAAGTTCTAAACCCAGCCAGGAAGCTGAAGGGCTGACCAGACAGAAGCTGAGGGGGAGGAATGAGAATGCTGGGATAACTGCTGACCCCCGGCTGGGGGCAGGGCTTCCTGGTTGGAGCTGTGGGAGCTGACTCAGGCCAGACCCCACCTGCTCTGAGACGCTGAGGCCACCCTCAAAGTTCACAGCCAACTGTCTCACGTGCTCGTCCATATCCAGGTGGGTGCCTGGGGGAGGGGGTGGCTTCGGCAAGTGCTGCCACCCCAGGCCCAGAGTCCCACCCTCAATGCCCGGGCCCTTGGCCACCATGCTGTCTCAGGAGAAAGCCACAAGCCTCCCAGATGCTGTGTCCCACTGGGTGGAGGCCCCCCTGAGGAGACATGGATCGCACCAATGAATCACACAATCTGCCTCTGACCCCTTGAGGCCTCGTCACCCCCCACTATCATCACCCCAGTGCCGCTTCCCACTCTGGACTAGAGTGCATAGGTATTAGCAAGAGATAAAACTCACAACACATGGAACCCAGGAACAGGAATGGGAATAGAGATACCAAAAGGGTAGGGGGAAGAGGGGTAGAGGATGGGAGGAAGGAGAACCGATAGCAATGAATGACATATAACTGCACACCCCTCGCAGGGAGAGGAGCAACAGAAAGCTGAGGATAAAAGAGACAATGGTCGATGTGAGATATGAAAATAATAACAATCTATAATCTATCAAGGAACCACGAGTGGGGGAGGAGGAAAAAAGGGGGAGCTGATCCCAAGGGCTCAATAGAAAGTAAATGTCTAGAAAAGAATGATGGCAATATACGTATGACTATGTCAGATACAATTGGTGTATGGATTGTAAAAAGAGTTGTAAGAGCCCCCAATAAGGACACACTGAGGATGATGAAATACACCACTGAAAACCTTATGCTAATCATTGATACACTGTCAGGTAGTGGAGGACTAGTAAAACTAGGCAGAACCTTGTCAGAGAGAGGACCAGATGACGAACACTTTTGGTCAGATTAAAGGGGAGGATCAGTGACAAAGTGCCAGGCCGTTTGCAGGATGCATGGCCACGGGAGCTGCAACGATGGGTTCAAACATCAGAAAGAAATGAGGGTGGTCCAGGACTGGCAAGCCTTTCCTTGTCCTGTACATTGGGGTTGCTTTGAAGCAGAACAACTGGACAGCACCTACCAACAAGACCAACCGAGGAAGAGGAAGCCACTATGGTCCCAGAAACAGACATCACTAGGACGTGTCAGGAGACTTTTATAAAGGTAACCAATGGCCTGGCCCTTCATCACAGAATGCTGGGGAGGCACCATTGTCCTGGTTTACCAGACGTTCCCCAGATAAATTACTGTCCAGCTGCCCATAGGAAGGAGAAATACCTATAGACATGACGGAAGGGAGGTTCACTCCGCTATGGGAATGTGCTAATCTGTGCACTGAAATGTTGAAATCCACAGACACACGTGTATAAAAGAGAGTTGTAATTAAATATTAAATGCACATCAAGAAAACTTCCCTAAACGATCTTTTTAATCTCATAAGCCCACCATTATGCCATAGGCTCCCCAGAATTCACAACCATCTACAAAGGAGATGGAAATGAGGCTGAATGCTATTGAGAGCAAAGTCAGAGAAAGCAAAATAATCTCATATTTGGTGGGCATCTGCATATAGCTGGGGAGCACCCAAAGCTGTTTCACGTAGATAATGTGACTTCTGCTCAGATATGTCTGAGTGTACGTGAGGTTTGGAAGGAGTAGCATTTAACTGGCTAAGGCATCATCTCACTTTACTGAATTTCAAAATCAAGATGCTCAAGAACTTGCAATGCTAAAGTGACCAATGCATGAATCATTCCGCCCTTCAATTAACACCACCTGTGCAACTTGGACATTTGGCGTGATAAGCTAAGAATATGAGTGAGCATAACCTGTTGTGAAAAACAGGAAGATACAGAAAGCTTCACTGTTTAATGTAATTATTGTATACGGGAACCTGCAGGATGTAAAATTTCCCATCAACAACTGATGATGGAAAATGATAATGCTCCTTAACCCACCCCCCCAAAAAAAAAACTCATGTGGAGGCACTCTAGAAATGAAAAACGTAATCTGCGTGAGGCAACACTGAAGTCAGCCTATGAAACGCGGGATGTTAAGATTTCCTTCCCATTCAAATAGTTGAAAATCTAAGGCATGAGCTGAGAATAGTAAAACTGTTTGATGCTCCATAATCGGTGCAGGGGAAACACCAGAATAATTGCCTCTTCCTTAATATACTTGAATCTGCTGGAGTTACATTTGGAGGTGAGGTATGGGAAACTGTTTGAATTACAATAGTATGGAAGTAAAAGCAATTTTACACTGTGAGAAGCTCAAGTGTTTTCATTGGAATCAGTTGTCTGAATGACACCCACCTGGAGCTTCTTTTTTTTTCTTCAGTTGTAGCTTATGATTCTGTGTCTTCTCTTCTGCAGGCTAGGTTTTCAGGGTATTGACTGCTCTTTCTAGACTTTTGACAAACCTTTTGTCTGCAGGTTTAAGGTCTGGTGCTGGCTGCACTTTTGCCTATGGGAAGGAGAGGGACACAGAATCAAAGGGTTTATTCAGATGGTCTATGTGTCCTAACGTAGAAGTCAGACAGAACAGTCTGGTTACTGTAGTTGCCATCCGCCTGGGACTGGGTTTTGCCTGCAGAAGAATGATAGGGATAAAAGTGATGCAAACAGAAGCAAGCATCTTTAATATTTTGATGCGTTCAGACTCCAGCCTAGACACTGATCCTTTCTGGGGACATTATATGCAGTCTCCCCTGACTCCAAAACAGTTCTGAGGAGTCGGTGATTGTGACTGAGTAGGAGGGCTCACTGTCTAGATATCACACGTCGTAGGTTCACATGAGGGCTATTCCACATCAAGCGGTGTCTTAGTGTGCCGCAATCAATTTTTCCACCCAAATCCCTAGGATTCTGAAGTTCCTAGTACCCTGTGTCCTGCAGTCCCTTTTACCCAATAACCCTGGTGTTTATATTTTATAACCACCTTTTCATTTGTGGAGATTAAAAAAAAATTTGTTATTAAATAATGTGGTTTATGGAAATTGAAAAAATAAGCCATTAGAAACTTATTTGTCTGAAAAAAATAATGCCAGTTTGCAAGGAAATGTCTGGATAGGCTGAGTAGGCAATAATAGAGCCGGCTCAAAGTTGGCAGTCAAGCACTTGCTTCATTGAATGTATGTCACTATCCACAGTGTTGGAAGTAAATTGGCGTCATGAAACAGGTTCCTGAAAGGTCCCCAAATCACTATTCCAAGGATTTAAACCATACTTTCCCCCATTCCATTTAACCTCCAGATCATTCAAGCTTTTAAAAAACAGGTCAATTTCACATTCAGTTCATCAGCCCACAACTCAATTGGCTCATATCAGTTCAAAGACCCAGAAAACACAATCTCTGAGTTGTTCTGTATTATAGTTATGATGAGCTGCATTATGACCATCTGCTTCTCTTTCTTTTTTTAGATAGTTTACCATAAGTAGCATGCACTCATGCTATACCGCACACCTCTGATGCCATTGTAGCTGTAAGTTTATATCCAATGTATTCAAGACCCACAGACTGATGACGGTGAGATATGTAAAACCAGGGGGTGGGAGTCACCCATCCAGAGATTTTTCATTTTTTTTAATATTAACTAAGACACTCAATATTGGTTTCTCTTGTTAGTTTTTAAAAATTTTTTAAAAAGATGCTCAGTTACTGTTTTGTTGGGGTTTTTATATTTTGTGTTTGTTTTTATATTTACCTCTTTTGTATAGGTAGGAATTTATAGGGAAATATGTACTGTATGGAATAAATTTTAAGAACTAAAATATATTTTATTTTAAATAAATTAACGGATCTTTGATCTTACAGCTAAATCACTGATTATATATTTGCAGAGCCGACTTAAAGGATGAAAGGAAATTCTATCAAGGGTGTTACTTTTGACTTCAAAGCCTTGTAAATAAAGTCTTTTAACTACCTGTGGAAAAAAATATAAGAAAAAAAAAGCTAGAATCATGAGGTATTTGACTTCGGTCAGGACTGCCTCTTGACAAAATCGTCGGGATGGGATCGGACATAACTGAGAACTGAGTACCTTTCATCCAAACAGTTACTGTGGGGTAGATTCCAAGTCATGGAACTACCAGGTGTGCAGAGCCAAACTGAACCGAGTGATATAGGGCCTGCTAGGCTGTGTGAGGTTACAAAAGCAGACCACCAGGTCTGCCTTCTGAGATACCACGATATGGGTTCAGATGATCGTTTAAGTTATGAATTGAGCACTTAACTGTTTGTGCCACCCAGAGATGGCATGGAGGAAAATAGCTTTTCACTGTTTAGTGTCTTTCCCAAACGGAAACGGGTGCTTACTTGTGTCCTGCCTTTTCTTATATTACTTGGATTAGTCTGAGTACATTAGAGAAATAAATCCACTGAAACTGAAATGTATAAAATAGAGCTTTAGATAAAGGGTAAATGCACATGGAGAAAAAATCCCAAACCTGTGCAGCCCAAGTCTACAAGTCCAACATTAGCGCATATGTCACACCCCAATCCACTATGTCCTCCTCCATCTTAACAAACACATGCAGTGATGGTAGCTGCAGGTGGAAAGAACTGCCCATCTGGGTTTCTGAGGTTGTTAACTCTTTACTGGAATTAAAAGCGCCTTTGGTGCGCCTGGAGCGGCTGTTGTTTGTAACCACTCAGCCACGAGGGCTCCATCTCCTTGTGCAGGACTACTCGTGATTTATTATCTACTCCAATGCCGATCAAAGGGTGGTACATGGGTCGGTGATAATCTGTGACCTGTTTAAAATCTGTCCATTTGTGGCTAGGTACAGAAAGGAAGGTCAGGGTGCAGGTCACTGCTCTGTCATGTAAAGGGCAAAGCCGCAGCAGGGTTTCTAGTGTAAGGATACACTGAGGATGATGAAATACACCACTGAAAACCTTATGGTAATCATGGAACCACTGTCAGGTAGTGGAGGACTAGTAAACCAAGGCAGAACCTTGTCAGAGAGAGGGCCAGATGACAAACCCTTCTGGTCAGATTAAAGGAGAGGGCCAGTGACAAAGAGCCAGGCCGTTTGCAAGACGCTTGGCCACGGGGGCTGCAAAGATGGGTTCAAACATCAGAAAGATATGAGGGTGGCCCAGGACTGGCAGACTCATAGTGACCCTATAGGACAGGGTACAACTGCCCCTGTGGGTTTCCCAGACTGTCACTCTTGACAGGAGTCGACACCCTCATATTTCTCCCAAGGAGTGGCTGGGGGTTTAAGACTACTGTCTTTGTGGTTAACAGCCCAAAAGTACCAGGGCCTCTAGAACTGCAGAATCCCAGGTCCCACCCTGAACCCACAAAATCAGAATCTGCCTCCCACCCTGATTTCCAGGAACCTGGGTAAGTGCATGCATGTGAAAGTTTAAGAAATACTGCCTTAGAAACCATTACTTTCCTGATCAACTTCCTCCTGCCAGGGGTGCAGAAATGGAATTCCATTGGGCCATGCTCCCCTAGAAGCATATTGAGGTCTCAGTGCTCCTATATCCTGCCTGTCGTCCAGATTTCCTGATTCTCACCTGGACTGTGGTCCCTACAGAAGGGTATTGGTGAGTCCTCAGTATGAACAGCCCCAAATTAGGTCTAGAGACACAGCTCCCATTTCAGAGTAGTAGAATCCACAGTTTACTGTAGAATTAATGACTTTTACTGGCTTGGGGTAGGGTCTAGTGGGAAACGTGTTTCAGCAAGAGATAATATGTATTCCAGATGTACACAATGAGTTTGTCTTGAGACATATTTATGCCTGTAGTTGTTATGGAGTCTCTTTATATCCCATGCAATGTTAATCTTTTTGAAAATTTATATTTGCTTTTTATTACCCAGATATATAAGTGATTTATAGCTAGGTCTGATGGATTGGAATCAGATGACCAAGCCTGGATTAACCATGGGTCCTGGTGACCATTAGTCAGTTCTTTCTGTTAATGATATTTTCACCTGAGTGAATGCATTCAAGACTTTTCTTCTCTTAAGATAAATAAGCAGGTGGGTATCATTTTGCTATGCTGACACTTCCTTGTGCTGTTTTAAGTTCACCCAGCAATTTTTAAAAAGACAGACATATTGAAACTGTCATACACTGAATAATTCATGTGGAAAAATGGGGGGAGTGCTAAATAGAGGTGACTCGTGGTACAGTCTTATTTACTGCTTGTTAGAAGGTACTGTGATCTTGTATACATAAACACTAGAAACCAGAAGAGAGGAAATGGTGGCTCCATGGCACAATTCTCACTAGTCATGAAGGAAATTTGGGTTTGATTCTTGGCCAGTGTGCCTCCTGTTACAGCTACCACCTATCTGCTAGTGGAGGCTGGCATATTACTATGATGCTGAACAGATTTCAGCAATGGTTTCAGCCTACAGTCAGACTAGGAGGGAAGGCCTGGTGACCTCCTTTCAGACATCAGCCACTGAAAACCCCCCAGCTGACAAGGGGTCAAATCTACAACCCACTGAAGGAACGGGGCAGGACCAGTGGGCATTGTGTTCTGTAGCGCATGGAGACCGCATGAGTCAGGAGCTGACTGACTTGAAGGCAATGGGCCGCAGCACTCTCTCGGAAGGCAGTGGTTGGAACACATAGGTGTCCTTCATGTGGCCCCATGATCATCAAGCCTAAGTCACACAACCAACTCCGGGAAATGAAAGATACCCAGGGTACCAGGAATATTTGAAGGACGTGGTGTAAATTGGTTCAGTCCAGGGGAGTTCTGGAAGCCACCGAGGTAAGCTTCCTGCTGAAACCACTAACTTAGCCCAGTGCAAGTGGATGGGTGTCTGCGCATGCACCCAGCCACCATTAGTGTTTTGTTGTTGTTGTTGTTGTTGCTGCTGTTCATGTCCATAGAGTCGATGCCAATTCACAGTGAGCCTATATGACAGGGTAGAATTCCCCCTGTGAGTTTCTGACACTGTGACTCTTTATGGGAGTAAAAAAAGCCTCATCTTTCTCTTGAGGAGTGGCTGGTGGTTTTGAATGGTTGATCTTGCTGTTAGTCCATTGCGTAACCAGGTGCTGTCAATTTGATTCCAACTCATGACCACTCTATGTGCAGCAGAACAAAACAGCACGCTTCCCTGCGCCATTCTCACAGCCATTCCTACATTTGAGCCACTGTGTCAACCCATCTTGTGGAGGTTTGTCCTCCTTTTGGCTTGGCCAAGATGCTGCCCTTCTCCAGGGACTGGTCCCTCCTGATAACACCCAAAGTACATGAAGCCAAGTGTCACCATCCTCGCTTCTAAGAATCAATCTGGCTGTAGTTCTTCCAACATAGATTTGTTTGTTCTCCTAGAAGTTCTTTGGTGTATTCAATATTCCTCACCAGGACCGTATTTCAAATGCATCAATTCTTCTCTTGGGACTTCCTTATGCATTTTCCAGCTTCCACATGAAAATAATCATGCCTTGAGTCAAGATGCTCCTGGGTTCTTAAGGTGACAAATTTTCTCAATGCAATTTGTCCAGTGATTTCTTGACAGATGTTTCCATGAGCGCTGGTTGTGGATTGGTCCAAGTAAGATGAAATGCTTCACCATTTCTATCTTTTCTCTGTTTCTCATGTTGCTTATTGGTCTAGTGGTGAGGATTCTTGTTCTCTTAACCTCGAGTTGTAATCCATACTGAAGACTATCATCTTTGAACTTCATCAGTAAGTGCTTCTACTCCTCTTCCCTTGCAGCAAGCAAGGTGAGTCGCCTGCATATCTCAGGTTGTTCTCAAGTCTTCCTCCAATCCTGAAGTCTCCAATTCAGCCATTCAAAACTCAAAACAGCTCAATGCCATGGAAGTCAGGTCAATTCTGACTACAGCAACCCTGTAGGCCAGGGAAGAACCTCCCGGAAGGTTTCCAAGACTGTAATCTTTCTCACTTGGGATAGCTGGTGAATTCCAAGTGCCGTCCTATTGATTAGCAGTCATGCTTAACCAAGACCCTACCTGGATTCCAAGTGTGACCTAGCAGCCACAGTTTTCTTCCGAGACCAACGGGGTTGTTAGGTGTGAATTCTCGACCCACGGTGGTCCAGCAGACCTGCTCAGTATTCACCCAGGTGCAAAATCCATCAAGAGGATGCATTGTCATTACTTTTTTAATCATGTAACACACCCAGGTGTAGCAGCAACCCAGCTTTCTAATATCTCCCTGGTTTTGATAAATATGTCACATTCCCTGATAACTCTTCCAAATCCTTTAATATCCCGCAGCTCAGTCCCTGATGTCTGGCTGTAACAAAATGTGTGAAGGGAGACCAAATGCCAATAAATTCTCCCTGTCTGCCTCAACTCAGCACATAATCAGCTCCAAGGTAAATGCATGGTAAGTCAGCTATGCGCTGGCGGGGTGGGGAAGAGGGTGGGATGAACCCCCTTTCAGTTTTGTCTTCTTATGGAGCTGACCAAAAGGACTTCTAATTTCAGTCTATTAGGAGAGTGAGAGTTAGGGTTTCCCCCCACCCCCATTTTTTTCCTTTCCCTTTTTGTCCCTTTCCCCTTGGAAGATCAGCCTGCTCTGCTGTTCTGAAAGGGTTGTCTGCTTTATGCTTCACTCTCCACTCCATTAAATCACCTTTCCTCACATTAAATACAGGTCTTCAGGGTGGTCAGAGAGCTTCGCTCTGAGGGATGATGTTATAATGAGGACGACATGTATGAAATATCATTTTTCAGCTCAATCCCAGGCAGACAATGGGGAAGCATGAATGGGGAGGGGGAGAGGTGTACCTCACTTTAGACAAGAGTCAGGCTTCTGAGAGGGCAGTCTCAACCTGGATGGCTGCAGAAGGCTACTTTACCTCAATCACTCATTCATTCAAACAGCTTGCTACTTACTTATTAAGTGCCAGGCCTTGGGACTCTTTCAGTGAACAAAAGAGACAAAAATCCCTCTTCTGTCAAGAAGCTTCCATACACAGAGGCATTCAAACCCTTCCTGGGGAATGTGTTTAAAGTCCAATTTACATGAAAGCAGAGGAAGAGCCTGATGTGAGGGACTTCAGACACCCACACACACAAATCATCCAGGAGACACTATTCACTGGAGTTAAATAATTTTTTATTTTTTTCCCCATGAGCTCTCTTTTTTTTTTCTTTCTGAGAGCAATTGTCCTTGGAAGCGATTAGCTGTTATCACTGTCTAACACCTTAGTGTGTATTTCTTAATTGGCTCCTTTTCCTGCCTAGATAGGAGGGGCCTCCAGGGCTGCTAAAAGACAGAAAAATCCCCAAAAGGCAGCAACAAGAGATGCAGAAGACAATTGTGGCCCGTGTTTCTCATTTGAGTCTCTGGGGGGCCATTTGGTAAAGATGCAGATTACACACACACACTGCCCCGCCGCCCCCACCCAATATGGCCCTACTAAATAAGGATCCTACCCCACCATCTGTCCGGGAGCCCCTGAACTGGCCCTTCCCATGAAACAAGCCAGGGCCATTGAAAGTGAATCTTTAGGCAAAAGACCAGTGACTTAGGCTTTCCAAACCAGGATAAAGCCCATTTGCTAAGCACTTGCATATTAAAACCAAAAGGTTGATGCTTCAAACCCACCCACAGGTTCCTAAGAAAGCAGGCCTGACAATCTGATACTGAAAGGTCACAGTCTTGAAAAGGATCCCTGGTGACATATTGTCCTGCTACCCATAAGGCCAGCAGTTCAAAACTACCAGCTGCTCTGAGAGAGAGAGCTGAGGCTTTCTACTGTAAAGATGTATAGTATCAGAAACCTACCAGGGCAATTATACTCCGTTGCCATGAGTCAGAATTGACTCAATGGCAGTAAGTGAGTGGATGGGCTGGAATTGATTTACACCAACTAACACCAAGAACAACTATTTTGGGCGGCAGTGCCATTCTTCTCCTTTATCTAGAATCTGAACTCTCAGCGTCATTAACAATTTAGACAACAGACAAATAATAATAAACTACAGAAGGATAAAGAAAAGCTAACGAAGTTACTTCTGTTTGAGGTTTAGTTGTGTTTTTAGCAAAAAATATGAAATATGAAGGGACTTGCTGAAATTAAATATAAACCTATTTTGCAACCCCAAGTCTTTCTTGCCAAAAAATAATGTCTCACAATAGGAATGGCCTCTGCACTGCCAAGAAAGCATGGCTTCTGTGTTGGATCAGATCAAGATAGCTATAATACCCTGTATTGAGATCACAAAAGAATGTAATGCAGTGCCTTGTAGACAGTCTCATGTACATACACAAAATATTTTCTAAGAGTCTTCAGGAGGCTGTGCTACAGCCTAAGTAGGCTGAATTGCAGCCTAAAACAGAGAGAGATCCATCTCAAAGAGATGTGGGGATAGGCTTTCATAAAATGGAGTGCATCATGTAATCCAGTGCAAGGGAAACCCAGTAAGTTTGGGAAGGAACTGCATTGGCTTGGACTAAACAGCCAGAGATTGTGCCACATAAAAAGAAGGAAGACAATTGATAAAGCAACCCAGACATTATTGTGGAAAAGGAAAAGAGACTTAGAAGACAATCAAAAGCTACAAGGAACCTCTCTCAGGGAGAATGTCCTGTGGCTTCAACTTGTGTGCTCTGGGGGATATTCGGCAGTCACATATAAAATTGTGTATTCAATTTAATCCCTTTAAGGGATTTATTCATGGGCCGTCACCCCAACTATCCTGACAAAAAATCTATCTTGAAAATCACCCTGCAGTGAGGAAGTTAAAGGTAAGAACATGGTACGATCACATGGAGGAAAATTGGGGAGCCAATGCAACAGCAAGAACCAAGGCCCTAGACCTATGAACCAAAGCAAACCCGTCTTGCCCGGTCTTGCTGCCTTAGCAGCTTTGGTCAATGCCATGTGGAGCGGAGTTGAGCTCTCCCTGGTCAAACCTTCCTCAAATTACAGAATTGTGAGCAAATAACACACTGAGTGGGATTGAAAGTCACTAGGCAGCAGTAGGTAAGTAAAACATATGGGTCTACTATTACCTATCTGTAAAAAGTCTTTGGCAACTGGTTTATGGAAGACCCAGGCCCTGATTACCTCCCATAAACGTGTATTCTTTATCATAGCCACGGATGCTCATGAAAACATGACAGTTGTGCTCAGGAAAGGAAAAGGCGGGATAAGAACTGAGAAAGACGGTCATGTGACCTGGATATTGCTCGAACACTCCATTCTCCTCGGTGTCTTGGAAGAAGTAGAGGGATGAGAACCTAAAGCTGTAAACATTGTGTGGATTAGAAACATGTTAAGTTTGGGGTGAGGGCAGAAGGTGCAGTTTTAGTCCTATAAAGAGTTCCAGTCTCTAAAACCCACATGGGGAGTGTTACCCTGTCCTATAGGGTCACTGTGAGTCTAAAGGGATTCAACAGCAGTGAGGTTATTTGTTTTTAGATTCATTGGCTGATTTGTTTCATGGCTGAGGAAAGTGGAACCCAGAGAGGTGAGATGCCTTGCCAAGGATATACAGTGAACGACTGGCAAAGCCAGGGTGGGAACCCAGGCCACCCACTCTGGAGTCTGGCCCTCCCCGACTTTTGACCCAGCCTCTCAGGAGCTCTGATTTATCACAAGTAATTTTCCCCGATGTATTTCGTCATCCTCAGTGTGTCCTTAGTCTAGAATCCCTGCTACGCGCTTTGCCCTTTACATGACATTGCTGGAATTGGAAATAGCAGTGACCTGCCCTCTGACCTTCTTTTCTGTACCTAGCTACAAATGGACAGATTTTAAACAGTTCACAGTTTATCACCGGCCCATGTACCACCCTGGGAGCAGCATTAGGGTAGATAATAAATCACGAGTAGTCCTGCACAAGGAGATGGAGCCCTCGTGGCTGAGTGGTTACAAACACCAACCGCTCCAGGTGCAAAAAAGGCGCTTTTAATTCCAGTAAAGAGGTAACAACCTCAGAAACCCAGATGGGCAGTTCATTCCGCCTGTAGCCAACCTCACTGCATGTGTTTGTTAAGATGTTGGAGGACACAGTGGATTGAGGTGTGACAAATGTGCTGATGTTGGACTTGTAGACTTGGGCTGCACTGGTTTGGGATTTTTTCTCCATGTACTCTAATGTACTCAGACTAACCCAAGTAATATAAGAAAAGGCAGGACACAAATAAGCACCCGTTTCCGTTTAGGAAAGTCGCTAAACAGTGAAAAGCTATTTTCCTCCATGCCATCTCTGGGTGACACAAACAGTTAAGTGCTCAATTCATAACTTAAACGATCATCTGAACCCATACCGTGGTACCTCAGAAGGCAGACCTGGTGGTTTGCTTTTGAACCCTCACAGAGCCTTGCAGCCCCTATCTCACAAGGTTCAGTTTGGCTCTGCACACCTGGTAGTTCCATGACTTGGAATCTACCCAACAGTAACAGTTTGGATGCAAGTATACTCAGTCCTGAGTTATGACCGGCCCCATCCTGACGATTCTGTCATGAGGCAGTTCTGACCGAAGTCAAATACCTCATGATACTAGCTTTTCTTTTCTTATTTTTTTCCACAGGTAGTTAAAAGACTTTATTAGGAAGGCTTTGAAGTCAAAAGTAACACTCTTGATAGAATTTTCTTTCATCCTTTAAGTCGGCTCTGCAAATATATAATCAGTGATTTAGTTGTAAGATCAAAGATACGTTAATTTATTTAAGATAAAATAGATATTAGTTCTTAAACTTTATTCCATAAAGTACATATTTCCCTATAAATTCCCTACTTATACAAAAGAGGTAAAAAATAAAAACAAACACAAAATATAAAATCCCCAACAAAACAGTAACTGGGCATCTTTTTAAAAATTGTAAAAAACTAACAAGAGAAACTAATGTGTGTATTTGTTAATATTAAAAAAAGTGAAAAATCTCTGGATGGGGGACTCCCACCCCCTAGCTTATATATCTCACCTTCATCAGTCTGTGGGGCTTGAATACTATGGATATAAACTTACAGCTACAATGGCATTAGAGGTGTGTGGTATAGCATGAGTGCATGCTACTTATGATAAACTTTCTAAAAACAGAAAGTGAAGCAGACGGTCATAATGCAGCTCATCATAAGTGTAATACAGCACAACTCAGAGATTGTGTTTTCTGGGTCTTTGAACTGATATGAGCCAATTGAGATGTGGGCTGATGAACTGAATGTGAAATTGACCTGTTTTTTAAAAGCTTGAATGATCTGGAGGTTAAATGGAATGGGGGAAAGTATGGTTTAAATCCTTGGAATAGTGATTTGGGGACCTTTCAGGAACCTGTTTCATGACGCCAATTTACTTCCAACACTGTGGATAGTGACACACATTCAATGAAGCAAGTGCTTGACTGCCAACTTTGAGCCGGCTCTATTACTGCCTACGCAGCCTCTCCAGCCATTTCCTTGCAAACTGGCATATTTTTTTAGCCAAGTAAGCTTCTAGTGGCTTATTTTTTCAATTTCCATAAACCACATTATTTAATAACAATTTTTAATCTCCACAAATGAAAATGTGGTTATAAAGTATAAACACCAGGGTTATTGGGTAAAAGGGACTGCAGGACACAGGGTACTAGGAAATTCAGAAGCCTAGGGATTTGGGTGGAAACACTGATTGAGGCACACTAAGACACCGCTTGACGTGGAATAGCCCTCATGAGGAGCTACGACGTGTGATATCTAGGCAGTGAGCCCTCCTACTCAGTCACAATCACCGACTCCTCAGAACTGTTTTGGAGTCAGGGGAGACAGCATATAATGTCCCCAGAAAGGATCAGTGTCTAGGCTGGAGTCTGAACGCATCAATATATTAAAGATACTTGCTTCTGTTTGCATCACTTTTATCCCTATCATTCTTCTCATGCAGCCAAAACTCAGTCCCAGGCGGATGGCAACTACAGTAACCACACTGTTCTGTCTGACTTCTACGTTAGGACACATAGACCATCTGAATAAACCCTTTGATTCTGTGTCCCTCTCCTTCCCATAGACAAAAGTGCAGCCAGCACCAGACCTTAAACCTGCAGACTAAAGGTTTGTCAAAAGTCTAGAAAGAGCAGTCAATACCCTGAAAACCTAGCCTGCAGAAGAGAAGACACAGAATCAAAAGCTACAACTGAAAAAAAAAAAAAAAAGCTCCAGGTGGGTGTCATTCAGACAACCAATTCCAATGAAAACACTTGAGCTTCTCACAGTGTAAAATTGCTTTTACTTCTATACTATTGTAATTCAAACAGTTTCCCATATCTCACCTCCAAATGTAACTCCAGCAGATTCAAGTATATTAAGGAAGAGGCAATTATTCTGGTGTTTTCTCTGCACCGATTATGGAGCATCAAACAGTTTTACTATTCTCAGCTCATGCCTTAGATTTTCAACTATTTGAATGTGAAGGAAATCTTAACATGCCGCGTTTCACTGGCTGCCTTCTGTGTTGCCTCACCCAGATTTACGTTTTTCATTTTGAGAGTGCCTCAACATGGTTTTTTTTTTTTGTTTTTTTTGGTCAAGGGGCATTGTCATTTTCCATCTTCAGATACATATGGGAAATTTTACATCCTGCATGTTCCCGTATACAATAATTACATTAAACAATGGAGCTTTCTGTATCTTCCTGTTTTTCACAACAGGTTATGCTCACTCATATTGTTAGCTTATCATGCCAAATGTCCAAAATGCACAGGTGGTGTTAATTGAAGGGCGGAATGATTCATGCATTGGTCACTTTAGCATTGCAAATTCTTGAGCATCTTGATTTTGAAATTCAGTAAAGTGAGATGATGCCTTAGCCAGTTAAATGTTACTCCTTCCAAACTTCACGTACACTCAGACATATCTGAGCAGAAGCCACATTATCTACGTGAAACAGCTTTGGGTGCTCCCCAGCTATATGCAGATGCCCACCAAATATGAGATTATTTTGCTTTCTGTGACTTTGCTCTTAATAGCAGTCAGCCTCATTCCATCTCTTTTGTAGATGGTTGTGGATTCTGGGGGGCCTATGGCATAATGGTGGGCTTATGAGATTAAAAAGATCTTTTAGGGAAGTTTTCTTGATGTGCATTTAATATTTAATTACAACTCTCTTTTATACACGTGTGTCTGTGGATTTCAACATTTCAGTGAACAGATTAGCACATTCCCATAGCGGAGTGAACCTCCCTTCCGTCATCAGGTCCCAAGTATTCTTGATATTAGTCAGGAGTGTTACCTGGAGTTGTCTCAGCAGGTTTTCTGCCATGGGCAGTAGAGCTACCACAGTGGTCAGCACAGCTACCACAGTGGTCGCTGACCAGGCACTGCAGTCCTTATCCAGGCTCCTGTCCTCACTTCTTTCTTCACTTGGTCCAGAGCTGATGGGTCCTTAGCATTCCTGCAGGTCAGCTTTCTCCCTGAGGTTAGTTTTATGTCTGGACTCACACTGACTCTCCCTCACTGTGAAAAACTTTGGAGGTAGAGAGTGCTACAACTTGAAGACAATCTGAATTGGGTACAGTGGAAGGAAGTATGATCTATAGATATAGATAATTATATAGATATTATATTGAGATATATTCCGCAATAAAATACTGATTAAGAAAGAAATCTGCCTGAAAGACAATGAAGGTATTGAACAGAGTGTAGGCTTCACTCTTTCCACATGAAGAGAAATATACTTAAAGCAGACTTCTATTCAAAATAATTGAAGCAAGAAAGTAAAAGTTATTTGTCCCATGTAAAGGAGGGAATTGTCAAGTCAATTCTTTTTGATGGGTGTCTGTGATGTGTGTGATAGGAAAGCTTACAGCTGTTGGCAATTGTTGAACATGATGATAATCTAAGGCCACTGAATCATTCATGAAAAGAATTGTTGAAAATTTATTTTGTTGCCTATACATGTACCATGAGAAAAATAAATTAAAAATGAAAGATAATTTCTTCATGCATAATCAGAAACTGATGGAAAGTCTTGCTGGTACAACACTTCAAAACACTAGCTAAAATATTGAGCTGGAAAAGAGATTATGATATAAGCCAGAAATTTGAAATTAAAAAATTGTTAGCAATGGAATAGTCTTTATTTAATATTTAATTATTTTCTCATTTTTTTCTCCAAAACCATTTTATTTGGTGCTTATAATCATATCAATTCTTAGTTTAAGTGCATCAAGCAGCATTGAACAATTGTTACCAGAATCAGTTTCAAAACACCCCCTTCCTTCTTGAACTCCTTGGCATTAGCTCCCTTTTATCCCCGCCACCCCCTACTGTAGGCCCCAGAATCTCTTATTCTCTTTGCTATCTCGATGTGTTCATCAATTCTGGGTGTCATCTAATGTAAAACAGATAAACAAAGAACAAAAATTCAAGAATGTTACCGCCCATGACAAAAATACATCTGAGATAAACCCAAATAGGAATTGGAAATTGAAGAAGCAGGCAGTCCAAGTGCAGTCTGCTGCCCTTCCCCAGAGTCCATCACAGACCCAGGTGTGCTTAGGACCAAATGTGTCAGGCTGGCTACTGGAATGTGATGACCTTGCTGTCTGACTGCCTTTCCCAAGGCTTCTGGATCTAAAAATACTCTTTAGTAGCTGGCATCCTACAACACACCTACCTTCTTCTGAACATAAGCCAACATTCCCCAAACTGATTATTACATAAATTACATGGAATATACAAAACAACAACAACAAAACCATATCACTGCCTTCCAGTAGATTCCACCTTATAGCACAGCCTTCCAGTAGATTCCACCTTATAGCACAACCTTATTTCTCTATCTCTGCTGTTGAGGAGGGAACACTGTTCTTCACTTTCAGCACAAAGGAGGGATGCTTGCAAACCTCCATTCCTGCACTGGCCACAGTGTGAAACCACTGGCTGTGGAGACTGGTGCCCATTCCTGATGATGAGCCGGCTCTGTCTCTTCTCTCTGTAAGAAAACTATTGCATCCAATGCCTGTGAATAAGGTGTGCTTTTTCTGGTGACCTCAGACATTGGTTGAACGGAAATATTCTGTTAAGTCATCCTTACACTATAAAAGAAGGGGAAAATGCAAATGGATGGAAGAATAAGATTATTTTTATCAAGCTACTTTGTAAATTGAAGCACAACCAGAAAAAATATCTTTAAAAGGAAAACCATTAACATGTTAATAAATATAAACAATATCATAAATGATGTCACAGAAAAGATGAGATTATTAACCTAAAAACACAATGTAGGAAATTCTATGAAGACCATGGTAATGGGAAAAAAACAATTCCTGACAATAGTATTAAATATGTTTAAACAAAATACAGAAAATAAACTAATGGACATAAGCAACCAAAATAAGATTCAAATTGGAAACACAATTAACGTAACTCACTGGCACTGACTCATAGTGACTGTCTAGAGTAGAGTACATCTGCCTCTTAGAGTTTTAGGCACTGTAAAACTTTTTAAATTGAGAAATTGGCAATTTTATTATGAAATATATAATAGATAATATTATATCGATGTTAGATTTCTTATTTAATTTTCAATATTATTTTGTTAAAATAATTTTTGAAAGTATTCAAAATAAAAATATTTTAAAACATTTTTTCAAAACTAATATGTTTTAACATTTTATTTCTTTCAAACAAAAACCCTTTTATTAAGACCTAATCCAGACATCATCCCATTCTACAGTTAAATTGTATCCAGCAGTGTTTTAGAGTTAGAAAACATGTTTTTTCCTTCTTCAACTCCTATTAACTCCCCCATCTCTCTTGCTGAAACCCCCAGGAACCCTTATTCTGTAGAGTCACCCACCCTGTGCTTCATACATTAAGAAACGTATAAAAATATATGAGGATCAAAAGTGCTACCAACAATAACAAAACACAGCAGAAATAATCCCTTAAATTTGTAAAAATCACATAAAATGTTAAAACCCATATTCAGCACAAAATTCATAAAAGGAGAGATCAAGTGAAAAGTTTTAACCATCAAAGTCAGATGTGTCACTCTGAAATTCTATAGTCATCTCTCCAATACTCTCTGATCACCAGCTTTTTCCACCCCTCAGTTACGGTCAGAGGGAAATCACAGGAGGTGTATTCCCTGTGGAGATCCTGCAAATGTATTTTGAGCTTCCACTGTCATCCATGGCCTTCTGCATGCCAGAATCTCACAAGTTAAGCTCTGATACTATTTAAAAATTTTTGTTTTTTAAGCTCTGATACTATTGGCTTCTTTGGATTTGGATTATATAATTTACATTCCTTGTAAATCTTTTTAAAGCCTCATCTGTCTCCCTTGGAGTGGCTGATGCTTTTGAACTGCTTACCTTGTACTTAGCATCCCAATGTGAAATCCACTATGCCACCAGGGTAGTGGAGTTGTAAATAACCTTTATTTGCATATATTATATATTAGTTATTTATAATACTTTGTTCTCCTGATTGAAAAACATATAGCTGTAATTTAATTAGGACTGGTACATTTATTAAATTTTAAATGTTAAATAATTTTAAAATTATTTAACATTTAAAATTTTAAAAAACGGTTTCAGATTATTTTAGGTAATTACACTTAGCTGACCATTCTGCACCTCAGGCCATCAAAGATGCTGGGTGTTTTTGAGTCACTTTTACTCATGAAGACTTACAGCAAATAAGTAAACTTCCAAGTGCTGAACCATCCTCACTTGCTCTTAAGTTTGATACCATTTTTGCAGCCACTCTGTCTGTGCTTCTAACTGAGCGTTTTCCTCTGTTTTGCTGACACTCTACCAAACAGGATGTCCTTTCTCTAGGAACCAGTTCCCCTGATCACAGATTCAAAATACGTGTGAAGTCACACTATTCTCAGTTCTAAAAAGCATTCTGAGATATGAGTGTGGAATGTCCTCCTCTTATGACACATTTGCTTTCTTTTGGAAATCAAAGTTTTCATTCCAACAAGCGTTCACTTCCTTGGGACTCCAATGAGTAATCTTACAAAGGAGTCCGCGAACCAGACAGCTCATTCCAGTTCACCTGTTCCCCTCTGTGCCTGGAACACTTGTTTTTGCATCAAGGGAGACAGTGGAGAGCAAGCATTATGAAGGATATGCCACAAGTTTAACCCCAGAAGTCACCCATTTATTTTCTCAGACTTAGAGATCTTTAGTCAATTATCACACACAGTGCACAGGGAGCATTGTAGAAAGAACTCCAGAGGCCTGCCCGGGCTGTAATAGATCAGCGAGCTCAGGACATTTGAAATCATGCTTTGCACTCATGAATCTGTGCATGCCTGTATTTCATTGTCAACAGATTTTGAGTAACAGATAGGATGAGATTGACCATGATAATCAGTTTGTAGAGAAGGAAAATCGGTCATACAAGATGAGTATGAAGGATCAGAGTAACTTTAATATTTGTTCCTCCGTTCAAGTATGCAGAGAGGAAATTAAAAAGCCTGTAAATTTAGAGGTGAGTGGAGAGAAAAAAAATTGTCCCTGGTGTGGCTGAGAGGTAAGAGAGGAAACCCTCATTCAACAGGAAATCCTCCCTGTCATTCATGTGTCTGTCTAGGACTGGGTGTGTGTGTTCAGTGGGTCCTGCACGCCCTCTGCTGCCCAATGTGTTCCCTGCAGGGGAGGCTTGTGTCGGCTCACACTGACTTCCCTCACTGTTCCTTGCACAGGAATACATGGCGGTGTCCTTAGCAGTCACGGAGCTCAGCTGCAGGGAGAACTGATTCCTCCATGTGTCTCTGGTGATGGAAAGTCGGCTCAGGAATGACGGGTTATAATCTGTACCACCATCATAATCTCTGTATCTCATCCACCACAGTCCTTTCTCTCAGGTCTGGCAGATCCAGTTCCAGTCGTAACCAATGCTGGTGATGGAGACACCAGAGACAGTGCAGGTGAGGGACAGCTTCTGGGAGAGTTTCACCAGTGCTGGCCCTGACTCCTGAGGCGGCACCTGGGACAGGACGCCTGTAAATAAAAATAATTGGAATATGTCAGTCACTTGCAGTTACAACCATCCCCATAGAATCAACACTGATATATGAGACCCTCAGGTTGGGGAACTGTCACCAGGCACAGAACTCACAGAAATGGCATCTTTAGACCACAGTTCTGCTTTCCCAAGGGACCCACAGCCCTGTCAGAAGAGAACTGATAGCTTTCAGTACCCAAGGCTGGGATTTTAACCTAGTGCCTGCAGAATGATTTGCATAGGAGGGAACCCTGTGTTTATCAATAGAGTTTCTTTTGTTTCTTCTGAGGCCATTGTAGGGTAATTCTTCTTTTGAACTTATTTGTGTGTTAGGCTGCAATGAGAGATCTCTTTTCCTAAGAGGTGTGTGTGAATGGCCAAAGGAAAACCCAGCATTTCTGAGCCCAGTGTTCTCTCCCTCCAGCCTTCATTGCTCCTGCCCTGACTGAGGCTCCCGTATATCCTGTGTGTCGAGGACTGGACAGTATGGAATTATCCTGTGTGTCGAGGACTGGGCAGTATGGAGTTCCTTGAAACCATCAGGTCCACCCGAGAGTATCATCATTGCCCCACACTCTCCAACACCCATGTCTTCTTTAGACACTGATGCTGTGAGGCAGAACTATGGGCTGTCACTGTACGTGCCAAAGCCTCTCTCGACCCTTACAGGAAGTTGGAAGCTGCTTAAGGCTAAAGGGCATGCTCACATTCAGGTCTTTGTGAGAGGAAGCCGGCACACCTGGTTGAGACGCCATCTAGGTCAGATGGGCTTGATTCAGCCAATGGGTTTAACCAGTATGGTCGACCACGCCTCCCAACTGGGGCCCTGAAAATGCCAAAAACTTTGAGACTACGCCTCTCTCCCAGCAGACACTATGCAGTTCAGTGCCTCCCGGCACTTAATAATTTAAGTATAAATTATTTCAGGAATTGTAAAATCATGCTTTGTTTTGAGTTGTTTTCTCTTCAAAAGATATTTGGCGTCAGATGTGCACACATACAGTTTCAACCAACTGGCATTTGGGGAAAAATACAACAGTGGAGAGAAACGGAATGTGTTGAAAAAAGCACATTGAGGGCAGAATTTAATGACATTGAGAGAACACTGGGCCTTCTGGGATTGATTTCAACTTATCCCAAGTTTGATGTGTTTCTCCCTGTCTTCTCAGGAAGAACGATGGATTTTCATTTTCAGGGCAGGAAAATAAGAGATATTTGAACTGCCCTTCCGGAGGAGTTCCCGGAGAGGCTCTCGGCTTGGGTAAATTGGGAAAGTCTAGACACAAGAGGAAACAAGCACTCAGCACCCCTGTCCTTGCTCCCATGGCAAAAACTGTGTCCCCTGTACCCTGAGCTCCCTCTGCTGCCCTCTTGGTCTCCTGACACTTGAGATGTTTGTCCACGTTCCTTTCACCGTGCCTCCTGGTACTTTTCCCACATAATACATGCCAGTGTCTCCAGGTTTCAGATTATTGCTAAAACATGCTTAGCTGGCTGAGCTATCATGGTTGCAGTGTGTTGATTTTGAAGACGGGGCTGTTGCTAAAATTGTCATCACTAGGCTTCTTTGCCACATAACACACGCTTTGTTTCCCAGAGCCTGATAGATCTAGAAACTTGCTGTCTGCAGACATGGCAGTGAGACATAGCCCTCTGAGAAAGCTTTCTGAGCCCATCACTGGTCTGTAGCAGCTCTACCTGCACTATTACACCTAGGAGTACAGAGGAGATCTAATTTAAAAGAGTTCTAAGATGAAAAGCACTGTGTTTGATGTTCAAGGTGCTCACAGGGTAAGACATCCATGTCACCAAGAAGAATCCAGAAGGGTGTCACCGCCACAGGTATCTCTGATCAACATGGGAAGAATATGAGTTTGAGTTGTGCTGCCATATTTTACACTGCAGGTGATCCACGTGTGCTGTGTTTGTGGAAGCAGAAGGTTGGCTCCGAGTAGGAAAGGCTGAGCAATGGCCCCTGGAGGGGATGTTCCTGACCCGCGTTCTGTGATTCAATCTCTCCTCTTCATCATTCACACTGACTGTGGACAAACAAGTCCTCCCTGAAAACCATGGGCAGTTTGGTAGAAATGCACGTGGTTGGCCTGAGCTGTGAGCCACAATGAAGGAAATTCCCGAGGATGCCATTTTCCTTGGTGACCTTCTTTCTTGGTAGCTCCATCCTATCCTAAGGACAAGGTTAGTCTATGAGAGATTCAGGCTATTGGGTAAAGTGAGGGTAAAATGATGACTATTCCTGAGCATCCACTTCTCTTAAAAAATAACAAAATGACATTTTATTGATAATTTATCCACATAATATACAATTCAGTAATTCAACCATATCAAAAGGGTTGTATAATCCTTACCACAATCAATTTTACATTATTTTCTCCCCCATAATCATTATCATTTATGTAACTTTTTATTTTGCAAAAATATACACAAGAAAGCAGTTACCAATTCAACAACTTCTACATGTGTGCTTCGGTGCCACTGACCATTCTTTTTATGTTGTACAACTATTATTTTTATTCTTCTGTGAATTGCTACACACCCATTAAAATGAATTCACTGTCCCCTAAGCAAAAATTCTTCCTCCTTCACGCACAGTAAAAAGTTTGGTTTCTTTTTAAAAATAATTTTCTTGATATAATTTTCACACTTCCCTTGTTAAACCAGACCTAAAAAGAGTTCCGTATGCATCATCACAATCAGCTCTAATGTTTCCTCCTGCTTCCCGCACCCTCTGATCACTCCCCAATTACCTTCTCCCTCCCCTTCCAGATAAACCATTGCCTCAGTGGTTGTCTTTATGTATCCACTTCTTCTGTGCTCCAAACAGGAAACAAATAACAGAAACTATAAACAAATACAGAAAGAGAATAATAGCGCTGGAGGCTCAGGGAATCCAGGGTGGACGATACCTTCAGGACCAGGGGCATGAGGGGCGAGGCTGGGAGAGTGGAGGGTGAGTGGGTTGGAAAGGGGGAACTGATTAAAAGGATCCACATGTGACCTCCTCCATGAGAGATGGACTGCAGAGAAGGCGGGGAAGGGAGACTCCGGATAGGGCAAGATATAACAAAATAACAATCTGTGGATTATCAAGGGCTCATGAGGGAGGGGGAAGCAGGGACGGAGGGGAAGAAAAAGAGGACCTGATGCAGAGGGCTTAAGTGGAGAGCAAATGCTTTGAGAGTGATCAGGGAAAAGAATGTACGGATGTGCTTTATACAATTGATGCATGTATATGTGTGGATTGAGATAAGAGTTGTATGAGCCCCTAATAAAATGTACAAAAAAGAAAGAAAATGATTAGGGCAAAGAATATACAGATGTACTTTATACAATTGATGTATGTATATGCATGGATTGTGATAAGAGTTGTATGAGCCCCTAATAAAATATTTTAAAAATAAATAAATAAAGCATACAAAAAGGGGGGAGCACCCACTTCTCTTCTCATTTCGTCCTCCTCATCTACCTTGGTGGTTGTGGAGTCTCACCTGTCACTTTCCAGGTACTCGATAGAAGTGCCCATGGTTTGTGACAAGATTTAGCTAGATCAGTGCTCTAGGTGATCTTATTCTGAGGACAGGATCTTATAACATGGCTCTGCACAATCCTCGCCTTCATGGGGAGATCACTAAAGATAAGGGCATTAGAGCAAAGTGTGGTGAAGAAAGCAAATGGCGCAAGGCTATCGATTATCTGGGGTCTTAAAGGTCTTGTCATCAAACAAGCACCAGTCTAAGTGAGGCGTCAAGTAAGTCCACACTGAAGAAGCACATCAGCCTGTGTGATCCAAAGATGGTGACAACAAAATACAAATATGATGAAGGGAAAAGTTTCAGAGCTACAATTGTGAACCTCCAATTTGTTAAAGGCTAAGTGGACAGTGGGAACTCAAAGTCCATCTGGAGAATATCTAGTCATATTAGGCATTTGGCAGATCCTCTTGACAAGCTTTATTATCAGACAGAGATGACTGCAAACTTGATCATAGTGGATCAGACCATGGCATAATATGATACTTGGTCAGTTGACCTACCTCTTGACCCAACCTGAATTTGCTCTAGGGTCAAGTATTTCTCACTTGTTCTACAACAGATCCCCACCCACCTCCGGACTTTAAAATACTGAAGGTGAACTTTCCCTTCTTACTCTTTACTTTCATTTTTATAATGTTTTTATTCTCTTCCTGCTGTTTTGTTTTTGTGTTTTATTGTTTCTATGTGTTTTATTGTTTCTATTGGGTTTCCAAGTGTGTTAAGCACAGAAGGAGTGGATACTTAGAGACAATAACTGATACATTGGTCTGGGGCATGTGGGGAGCAAAGGAGTCAGGAGGGTGAGGGGATTTGGGGAGCAAGCAATGAATGCAAGAGGGGGAGGGAACATAAGAATTTGTTATGATATAGGTATATATATATTTACAATTCTTTTAAAAAGTGATTTAACTATGCAAGTGTATTACATGTGAATATTATATTAAAAACCCCTACATTAAAAGCCATCAAGAAGGCAAGGCCCAGGATGATGTAGAATAGCTGCTGCTTCAGAGAGGGGTTCCTGCATAACCGAGGATGAGGCTCCCAAACCCAGTCCCAATGCCGGCTCCAGAGACACCACTCCAACTGTTCCAGTCCCGGCTCCAATGAGCTTGGCTGCTATGTCAATGTCCCTTGAGATGGTGCTGACTAGAAGCTTCGACAAGGGATCAGTGAGGTCAGGGAATGTGGGACTCTCGAGCTGATGAAGTGCTCATCTGTCAGTGTCTCCAGTTATTTCGGCACCTACACAGACAAGGGTCGAGTCAACAACTGGGAGGTGTTCCTGACCAGGGAAAGGGTGGAGATGAATTTGGTGCAGGCATACATTTTCAGGGGATGAGGAGTAGTGTCAGGGGAGTTGCTCTTGGTGCAGAGAAGATAGACAGCTCTACACCTATTCTTGATATGACTGAATTATTGAATTGAAGCATATGTACATGAAGTTCCAATAAAATTGTTTTAAGGAAGAATGTTGTCTGTTACTTATGCAGACCTTCAGATAGGGCTTTGGTTAACAGGCTCATGGCCAAGAGTCTCTCTTTGTGAATAAAATTCTATCAGCACATGGCTATGTCCTTCTCTACTGCTTGCTGCTATTTTCACACTCCATCAGTTGGGTTCAGTAATAGTCTCCAAGAGTATATGACCAGTGGAATCATAAAGTATGATTTTTCAGGCCTTTTTCAAAAAAGAAATTTGCTGATCCTTGATCTAGGGGAAGAGTCAGGAAGAAAAACAGCAAGACTTTCGGAAATATATAATTTTAAACTATAATGATTATTTGACAGAATATAATATTTTAAAATTTTCACTTGAATGGATAGGTAAGAACTACCTACCATGGTTGTACAGTGGTGACTTGCCCAGTAGTTAAATGAAAAGTCAATCATTCAGACCCAGCAACTGCTCTGTGGGAGAAATTTTTGGTAGAATAACCTCATAAGGAACTTCAGGCTTGGTATTCTTATATGAGAAGTTCTCATCTGTCCTATAGGATTACTAGGAGTTGGAAATGATCAGTTTTAGCAGACTTTTAGTTTGGGTGAAAAGCAACTTTTTTCAATATATTATACTTGAATAAATGACACCAATTTTCAAACCACCAACTTTACAGCCATTAGTTGAGTCCTTAACAGTTAGCACTACCCAGGAACTTCACTGAGTCTGCCTGAAAGCTATTCGACTGTGGCAGTTAAGTGATTTCCTGTCAACTTGCAAAGGAATGAACTCTAGCCTGTCAATCAGTTTGCAGCTAAATGACCTAATTTGGAGGTGCAAATAAGATAAACATCTCACTAGAGGCCACATACATTCTCTCCATGCGAGGCATTCCTGTTCACAAGTCACATGGAGCTACGCAAATAGCAGCCAGAGCCTTGGAGCTGGAGGAGTCCCATGGAAACCCATGTTAGCACTAAGATGCTTTCAAGGCCACTGGATCCACAAGACCTTCCACCCACTAACTAGCCTGTGATCTGCCTGTACTCAGCGTTGTTGCATATGTTGCATGAATCGAGAGGAATTTACAGATTGGTGTCAGACATATGGACTACTATTGGACTTATAAGTTTGATCTGTCCTGGGCTGGTATGCTTTCTCAATTTACAATTGCTGCTTCTATAAAGCTCTTTCTATACACATAGAAGTGCCTATGAATTGATTTCTACAATCCACCCAGACTAACATACTGACCTCAAGACATATGCTGATCACCCCTGACAGAGTAATATACACTCCCTGTAGAACAAGCTCATTTGTTTGTTTTCCTCTCCAACAGAATGTTTTCTCTTCTTACAACTTTGAATCCACAAATATTAAGGGTAGGCACTGAATCATAAACAATATAGATTCCAAGTGGGAAACTATGAGATGAAGAACCCTGGATCAAAGTAAGAAACCTGACTTGAAACTCCCTCTCCAAATGCTCCAGAGTCAGAATGCTTCCTTCTTTTCAGGCCCTTACAGCACCCTACAATACACAGCTCCCTCCCTGCATGGGCGGTTCGTATCTGTACTCACACTGACTTCCCTCCGTGTGTCTTACCCACCGTAATACATGGAATTGTGATTGACTTTTAGACTGTCCATTCGCTGATATAGTGTGTTCTTAGCAATGTTTCTAGAGATGGTACACCAGCCTTCACGGAATCTACATAATATGCGATAGCAACAGTACTAATATGTGAAACCCACTGTAGGCCTGGAGCATGACTGATACAGGTCACAGCAGTGCTACTGAAAGTGAATCCAGAGATTGCACAAAAGAATCTCAAAGACATCTTAAGCTCCCTCAAGTCTCCTTCAGACCCAGCCGGTTGCACATTAGTGTTGACACTTGCAAACACAGAATATGCTGGTCATGAAAACCATGACATATTTCCAGTCTCCTGCTCCACACACTAGCTCTCAATAAAATGACTTGTTAAAATACCTGAGTGAGACAAGTCTGTGTTCATACAAACTACTGAATGGGCTTACCTGGGGACTCTGGTACTGAGGATCTTTTCCCAGAGCTGTATGGTTGGGAATGGTGTGGATTTTATTAGCAGAAGGGGGGGGGGCGGTATTTGCATATCTTCCTAATATACAGTGGCAACTATGGCTGAATATTTTCAAAATGCTCACTGTTCCACCTTAAACGTAAATGAGTCTCCCAGAAGGATTCATTGGGATTATTACTTGGAAATGGTTCCTTATTATGTGATTGCGATACACAGAATACAGTCCTGTTCATATTGTTTCATACACAATAAGCGATTTATATATAGCTGATTTAAGACAGTATGTATGCTCATTTGCTTAACATATTTCACTCAATTTATTTCATTTATGTGGCAATAGACCCATAAGTTTATATCTAGTCAGCATGAATTGATTTTAATGCTTAACATCTTAGAGAAGGAACACGCATATACTACAATTTATCTCTTTTTAGACATTTAGGTTATTTCTCATTTCTGGTTTTATAATGAAAGTTACTATTTGGGTTGAAATAAAAGAGAAGAGAAAAAAGCATTCACATTAATATTACAAGAAATCACAGTAACAGACATGGCCTTACAGTAAACTTTTCTTCAACACAATTGTAATATTAACAATAAATATCATATTTTTAGTGAGAGCGTTCCCATTAGGACAGAAACACACCAAAGTCTTAACTTTGCTAGAGAAGATGTCTTAGATGACATTGGAACTGCATAAAGATTTTTCTAAAATATTTAATAGTTTAAAGCCTCTTGTGTCAAAGTCAATAGGATCTCCCAGAAGCACAGACTTACGACAATACTTGTTTTATTGCAGAACAGAGAGTATGTTGTAGGACAACAGTTGCTAAAGGATGGTTTTGGGTCCAGAAGCCCTGGGAAAGGTAGTCAATCTGCAAGATCTTCACGTTCAAGTAGCCAGGATCCCACATTTGGTCCTAAAATAATAGTAGAATTTCCAATTCTACTTTCACATCCCTTGTCCTTTGGTTAATCTCTTCATTTTTTCATATGCTATAATTATATAATAATGTATGGCTAGTACTCTTGTTTTAAGAGTGATTTTAGTGCAATTAAACAAATAATATATTGAATATAGACTTTACTTATTCCATTGATAATACTGTTCATATTTCAAGGCTCTGAATTATATGAAAATCACTTTTCCTTTTCAATATTTTAAAGTGTAATTTGAAATGTTGCTGTACCCACAGATTTCCATCAGTTGTGCCCGACTATCAAAAGAGATAGTTACTGGGGTCTTAAAGGCTTGAAGATAAACAAGCGGCCATCTAGCTCAGAAGCAACAAAGCCCACATGGAAGAACACACCAGCCTGTGTGATCACGTGGTCCCGAAGGGATCAGTTATCAGGCATCAAAGAACAAAAAATCATATCATTGGCTGCACATCTCCATGATACGATCGCCGAAGACAAACGGGTGCATAAGCAAATGTGGTGAAGAAAGATGATGGTGCCCAGCTATCAAAAGAGATAGTGTCTGAGGTCTTAAAGGCTTGAAGGTGAACAAGCGGCCATCTAGCTCAGAAGCAACAAAGCCCACATGGAAGAAGCACACCTGCCTGTGCGATCACGAGGTGTCAAATGGACCAGGTATAAGGCATCATGCAAAAAATATATATATACCATAGTCAATGAAGGGGGAAGTGCAGAGTGGATACCCAAAGCCCATTTGTCAGCCACTGGAGATCCCCTCACAGAATGGGTTAAGGAGAGGAGATGGGTGAGTCAGGGTGCGATGTAGTACCGATGAAGAACGCAGCTTTCCTCCAGATGCTGGATGCTTCCTCCCCCCAACTACCATGATCTGAATTCTACCTTGCAGGACTGGGTAGGGCAGAGGTTGCACACTGGTGCATATGGGAGCTGGAGGCACAGGGAATCCAGGGTGGATGATATCTTCAGGACCAGGGATGTGAGGGGCGATACTGGGAGAGTAGAGGATGAGTGGGTTGGAAAGGGGGAACCGATTACAAGCATCCACATGTGACCTTCTCCCTGGGAGACAGACAGCAGAGAAGGGGGGAAGGGAGACTCCGGATAGGGCAAGATATAACAAAATAACAATCTATAAATTATCAAGGGCTCATGAGGGAGGGGGGAGTGGGGAGGGAGGGGAAAAAAAAGAGGACTTGATACAAAGGCCTTAAGTGGAGAGCAAATGCTTTGAAAATGATTAGGGCAAAGAATGTACGGATGTGCTTTATACAATTGATGTATGTATATGTATGGATTGTGATAAGAGTTGTATGAGCCCCTAATAAAATGTGAAAAAAAAGATTTCCATCAGTTTCTGACGATGTGTGAACAAATATATCTGTCATTTATTTTAAATTTTTCTCATTGCACATATATATTCAAAAATATTTTCAACATACGTTTCATGCATAATTCAGTGGCATGAGATTTATCATTGCTTCAACGATTACCAACATCTGTTAATTTCCTGTCACACTTAACAGAAATTGCGGAAAGAACTCCGACTTAACCCTTCCACACTACCATGGAATAAATTACTCTATCAATTTCTTGTTTCACTTGTTTTGAATAGAATTCTGATTTAAGTACTTTTCCTCTTCCTCTGGAAAGAAAGCAACCTAAACTCTGTTCATTGCCCCATTGTCTTTAAGCCAGATTTTTGAAATCAGTATTTTATTGTGGCATATCTCTCTATCTCAATCTCTATATAAACATCTATAGATTATACTTCCTGACACTGGAAACAATTCATAGAGCTTGAAACTTGTAGCACTCTCTACATCCAAAGCTGTTCACCGTGAGGGAGAGTCAGTGTGAGACCAAACATAAAACAAAACTCCGGGAGAAAGCTATCTGCAGGCATGCTAAGGACCCATCAACTCTGGACCAAGTGAAGAAAGAAGTGAGGACAGGAGCCTGGATAAGGACTGCAGTGCCTGGTCAGCTAGAACTGCTGCGCTGACCACTATGTTAGCTCTACTGCCATGGCAGGAAACCTGCTGAGACAACTCCAGGTAACACTCCTGACAATAGTCTGAACACTTAGGGCCAGAGAAAATGTTGATGTGCGACCCACAGAAGTTGGAAGACAGTGTAAGCCCAGCAAACACCTCTCCTGTATGTGATGGGATGCTGTCAACAGGGGGTTCTCAGAATACATTGACCCAAAACCCACCCCGGGTACTAATTCATGGGTGGAAAACTGAGCTTCTTATTTCTGTGGTTTCTTTTATCCTCACAAATAGCCCTGTTGTTAGGAAACCTTTTCATTCCAACTCTAAATATAGAAAATAACATTGAAGTATTTTTTACCTCTTTCCAAATATTGTAAAATGTATTGGGGGGAAGAAGAATTTGGGATGATATACACTTTTTCCCCTGTGTGTTCAGATGTACAAAAAGATTCAGGTTGACCTGGTCTTGATTCCAAAGCATGGTGAGGATAAAGATTGTCTTGAATTTCAATAGATCATTTGGGTACTTTTGATGGGAATGCACATGAAGTTACATTGAACATGAAATCTGCACAGATATTCATGTGATTGGTACAGTGAAGACCTCAGAGAGAAGACTGTGTTCTCCCAAGGACTCCACCAGCATCACTTTAATAGTCTGAGTCCCAGAGCTACAAGCTCCATTCAACCCTTTCCACCTTTAAATACAAGTGCACCTACCACATGCAAATACCAGTCCCATAAAATCACAGCATGCATGTACTTAAATTCATATTCCTTCGCAAACTGGAGAGTATTTTCTGGGTGAAACGATTCTTATCCACATGATCATGAATTGTGTGTGGGTTTTCCTCTTTCTGGTGGCGACGCCGGAAGGTAAGTGCTTCAGGGATTCACACATGAAGTCTGGGGATGCAGCATCTGACCACATGACTCACTGTGTTTCTCTTTATCCCCAGGTGTCCTGGCCCAGGTGCAGGTACTGGAGTCAGGCCCTGGACTGGTGAAGCCCTCACAGACCTTGTCTCTTACCTGTGCCGTCTCTGGATTCTCTTTAACCAGCAATAATATGCACTGGATTCGCCAGGTTCCAGGAAAGGGACTGAAATGGGTTGGGGTGATGTGGAGTAATAGGAGCACAGACTATAATCCAGCTCTGCAGTCCCGAGTCAGCATCACCAGGGACACCTCCAAGGGCGAAGTTTATTTAAAACTGAGCTCCGTGAATCCTGAGGACACAGCTATGTATTACTGTGCTAGAGACACAGTGATGGGAATTCAGTGTGAGCCCAAACACAAACCTTAGTACATCAGGCATGGTTTCAGCAGATGTGAAAGACAAGTCAGTGATGTTTTCCTCTCAAAAGCTGTGGTTTCCCCACCTTGTCAGCACCTCTCTAGGGACCACCAAGCACAGATTCTAGGGAACCTTCATGTATCTGAACCTGCCATCTTTTCAGTGAAATAGGATTTGTCTGTTTCACCTTTCAATAGTAATAGGTATCAACGAGATCTCAGTGTACAATTCAGAGGATTAGCAAGAGCTGTGTGTTGTCAAAGTTAGAAATAATAAAAAAAAACCTCACCTGTCATCGAGTTGATGGCAATTTATGGTGACACCCTGTGGGTTTCTGAGATTCTAACTGCTTATGGGAGTAGAAAACCCTGTCTTTCTTCTTTGGAGTGGGCATTGGCATGCAGATCTCAGCGCAACACATGACCACTATGCCACCAGCCTTGTTATAAAAATATTAATGCAGGAAAAATTCTCATGTGAGCCCAAAATTGTCTCCAAGCCATCAGGTAGATGTTCAATGTTTTCATTCCAGTGAATGCTCTCAAGTGTACATTATGTAATGATTTGAACTTACAATGATCTGGACCATAATTGTATACGTTGATATTGTTAGGCACCCTTGAGCTGGCTTCATATCACAGAGACCCGTGTTCAACAGGATGAAATGCTGCCCGGAAGTGCACTCAGAATCATTCCTCTGTTTGACTCATCGTTGCAGCCTTTGTGACAATCCGCCTCCTTGAAAGTCTCTCTCCTTTTCATTGACAGTCTAATCTACCAAGCACAAGACCATTCTCCGGGTTCTGGTTCCTCCTAACAACATGCCCAAATAAGTGAGATAAAGTCTTATCTGAATGCTTCCAAGAAGCATCCAAGATGTGCTTATTCCAAGATAGACCTGCTTGTCCTTCAGGCAGCCTGTGATATATTTAATATTATTCTCTAGCACCAAAACCCAAATGCATCAATTCTTCTTTGATATTTCTTATAGGGTAATTGGCCTTTATTAGAGTCACTCTTGGTTATCACAACTGTGGTTGCTGTTTCAGGCAATAGAGATAACGTTCAGGTTGTTACTAAAATCACACAATGTATAGCACAGCATCCTATAATAAATACTCAAGGATCAAAATTCAGCAGTAGTGCCGACATTGAAGAAATCTATATAATCTTAACTCTGGTCAACATAAAGAGAAATGTTCATCTTCAGAAAGTAAAGGTCAGTACGTGTAAATTATACTTAGGTGAACCTGGACCACAAAACTATGTAGCACAATGATTAAATGCTCAAGTTTTAGCCAAAAGATTGGCAGTTTAAAACCACTCAGTGAGTCCGTTGACTAAAGACCTGATAACTGTCTCCCATCAGTATTACAGAAAAGAAAATCCTATTTGGACAGTTCTTTTATTTGATTCAGGGTCTAATAACCACCCTGCACCCAAACAACCTTGGATGCTTATAGTCATATCATTACATAGACAAGACATTTACAAGAGTAATTACCCGAGACAAAGTGAATGGCAACATAAGAATTATTATAAAGACAGTGTATTGTTACATATTTCCCTTTGCTAGGTGTGTTTTCCAACATAAAATATATACCTTTTCCCCAGCACTGACATTCAACATGGGAAGAATGTGGTGTGTTTGAATATGTTAAGTCCCATAGAGTCAGTTCCAGTTCTCAGTGATGCCATGTACAACAGAATGAAATAATGCCTTCTTCGGCACCATAATCACAATGAATATTTTTGAGCCCATTGTTACAGCCAATGTGTCAATCCATTTCATGATGCGCCTTACTCTTCATTGATCTCCTGCTTTATCATGGATGATGTCTTTTTCAAGGGACTGGTATCAAGAGTCTCACCATCCATGATTCTAAGGAACTTGCTGGCTGTTCTCCCTTCAAAACAGACCTGATTGTTATAGTGCCAGGTCTCCCCACAGCACTTTCCTCATTCTTTTTCAGCATCACAAGTCAAAGGCCATCATTTATACTATGGCCTTGCTTATTCATAGTGCAGAGTTCATATGTATATAATAATGTTGAAAATATTATGATTTGGATTCTAAAAGTGACATTTAGGAAACCCTGTAATATGGGTCTGTTGGTGCAGAGATATAAAGGGCTATGGTGGTGCTGTGGGATAAGATTTGGTTGCTCAACACAAGGTCAGGGATTCAGACCAGCCAACAGTTCCCCTGAGTAAGATGACTTCTATTCCTGTATATAATTACAGTCAGAGAAAGCCTAACGAGCAGTTCCAATCAGTTTTCTAAGTTTCCTATGAGTCAGAATAGATGCAATCACAGTGGGATTGGTTTTGGAGGAAGAGATTGCTCATTTTGTCGCTTAGTTGCTTGGTCTACCAAGTGTCCCTCATCCAGACACATCCAAGAACCAGTTCTCCCTGCAGCTGAGCTCTGTGACCCCTGACGACCACTGTGGAAGGAGCCAAGGAGAGGGAAAGTCAGTGTGAGCCCCCACACAAACAACCCTGCAGGACAGTTGGGGTGTGTGGGGGGGTGGCTATTGGAGGGGCGACTGATGTAAAGATCAGCAGGAGGAGGTCAGGTCCAAATTAACAGGCCCAGGAACCAGAAGCAGGTGTGTGTGTGTGAGCACAGATGAGATTTTCTGCTGTATCTTGGTTTGGCTTTTTTCCCACCGCTAAGCAACTGATTGAGAGGAAACTCCAGTAGAAACTCTTCTATTTTGTCTTAACTTAGAAGAGGAAAAACTATTGTGAAAGCAAATATACAGAAAAACAGAAATATACTCCACTAAAATAAGTGATAGAAAATGGGTAAGGCTGCTGTTGAGTCAATGAAGACTCATAGAAATCATACAGGAGAAAACATAAGGTCCCTTTGGATTTCTGAGACTAAAACTTTCAATGATCAGAAAGTGTCATCTTTCTCCTGAGGAGTATATGGTGCTCATGAACAGCAGAACTTTCAATTAATAGTCGACTGTGTAATCCACAACACCACAGGATCTCTGAGGTATGACGGGTGGGTAGTTCTGACCTTGCTTATCATGGGTCTGTTTCATTTTTTTTAACTTGATGAGTATTTTCTTTTAAAATTTGGTCAGCAATTTCCATGCCCTTAAAGACCGACGCTGTATCTTGTTCAGAAGTGCATTATAATTATAGATCACTTAGAGTGTATTATTTTCACATATGTAAGCCTTCATCTTCCTGAACATGGTCCATTATTCTAATTATTTGTGTGTCATTTGGTACCTTGGAAGTGTTTTTCTTTTTCTTTTAAATTTTCTTTATTGTGGTGGTGTTGGGGGGGGAGTAGTATTTTTCTTATAGTTTTCTTTATGTAAGACTTTTGTTTCTCTGCTTAGGTTTATTTCAATTTATTTTAACTTTTAGGTGGCTATTGTAAATTATATTATTTTTTAAACATTTTATTAGGGTCTCATACATGTCTTATCACAATCCATACATATATATATATATACATCAATTGTATAAAGCACATCTGTACATTCTTTGCCCTAATCATTTTCAAAGCATTTGCTCTCCACTTAAGCCCTTTGCATCAGGTCCTCTTTTTTTCTTCCCCCTCCCTCCCCATTCCCCCCCCCGATGACCCCTTGATAATCCATAGATCGTTATTTTGTCATATCTTTCCCTATCCGGCATCTCCCTTCACCCACTTCTCTGCTGTCCATCCCCCAGGGAGGTCACATGTAGATCCCTGTAATCAGTTCCCCCTTTCCAAACCACTCACCCTCTACTTTCCCAGTATCACCCCTCACACCCTGATTCTGAAGGTATCATCCACCCTGGATTCCCTGTGCCTCCAGTGCCCATATGCACCAGTGTACATTTTATTTCCTTTTCAGAACTTTCTCTATTGGTATGTGGAACTCAAACTGATTTTCTATGTTGACCTTATAACCTGTGAAAATTTTTAATCTTTCAACTACTTTCAATAATTGTCTTCTATGGCTTTTGGCTTTTCTATGTTTAGAATGATGCCATCAGCAACTATAGTAGAGTTTTATTTCTTTGTTGCCGTTTTGGATGCCCTTGTTTTACATGTGTTAATTGATAGCTGTAGTTAAGAGTTTGTGTTAGTTAGGGTTGACTAGAGAAACATGTGTTTAAGAAAGAGCTTTATATAAAAAGAGCAAGTGTAAAAAAAAAGCTGAGAAAACATCCCAGCCCAGTCCAGATCAAGTCCCTAGGCCCGATATTAGCCCATATGTCTGATACCAATCTACAAATTCCTCTTCAGACTCATGTAACACATGTGATGACACCGAATGCAGAAAGATCACATGCCAGTGGCTGGGCAGTCTTGTGGATCCAGTGGCGGTGGGAGCATCTCAGTGCTGGCAGGCGGTCTCCAAGTGGTTCTCCAGTTGCAGGATTCTAGTGTACCTCCATGTTTCTTATCAGCAGGAATGTCTCGCAGGGAGTGAGTGTGTATCCTGCCTCCAGCAAGCTATTTATCTCCATAGCGCCCCAAAATGAGGTAATCAGTCTACGATCTGATTGACTGACTAAACTCCACGCCTTCACTTTTAATAGTCTTAAGTTGACACCAGATTATGTAACTATCATAGAGTTTCAGCACAATATGAAATAAGTTTGGTATTTAATGGTATCCTTATCTGGTTTCAATCTGAAAGGGGAATGCTTTCACTCCCTCTCCACTGAGTACAATATTTGTCACTGGCATTGCATTTTGCTGTTTAAAATCATATTAACTCAGTTTGGACTCACAGCAACAATCGAGAATACAGAATGAAAAACGGGTCATGCTTCATTTTCACAGATGTCATGTATGAGGCCTTTGTTGCAGTTACTGTGCCAATCTATCTTGCTAAAGGTCAGTTTTAAAAATAACTTTGTGCTTCATCAACCATTATGTTCTTTTCCAAGTTCTGATTTTCCTGATACATGTCCAAAGTACTTGAGATGAAGTAATCACCTCCTCACTTCTTTCAAGTAAGCATTATAAGAGTACAGCATCCAATATACATTTTTTTTGTTTTTCTGGCTGTCCATCCTACCATCAAATTATTCACCATTACCATAATTCAAATACACCGTTTAATCTTTTATTTTTCTTTCTTTTTCTGAGTTGCACGTGTATATGAGGCAATTGGAAACCACATAGGTTGGGCCAGGTACATCTCAGTCCTCAAAGAGTCATCCTTGATCTTCAACCTTTCAGGAGTTCTGTGCAGCAGGTTTGCTCAATGAACTTCATCATTTGATTGACTGTGGCTTCCATGAGTATTGATTGTAGATACAAGCAAGATGAACTCCTTCACAACTTCAATATTATCTCCATTTATCTTGATATTTTCTATTGGTCCCTTAGTGGGGAGTTAATTTCTTTACAATGAATTTTAAACTAAAGTGAAATCAGCAGTCCCTGATCTTCATCAGTAAGGTTTACAAGTCATACTATCTTACAACATGTAGTACTATGTTACTTGCATGACAGATTATTAATACAGCTTCCTACAATCTTGATGCCATTGTTTTCATTTTGTACAGCTTCTCAGTTTATTTGCTCAGTATAGCATGTTGCATAAAGAACCTGCTGAAGTTTTCAAAGATTCTGTATTACTGTGATGAACAATGAAAATCAGTGGAAACAATAAACAAATCACACTATAGATTGCATTGAACATGTTTTTTTTTAATTCTATGAAAGTACTTAAAATGTTTTCCAGAAAATATGGCCAGGCATTCTGTAACCATTCCAAGAAATGATCTCAAAACCAAACAAAGCCAACCGACCACACAATAACAGCACTAATAAATAATGGGAGTTAATATCTTTGTATGTGTTTTTTTGCAACTTGAATGTTTCCTTTGGTCAAGTTCATGTCCTTTACCCACTTTGAGTCTCAAAACTCTGTACATGTTTCACTCTCCAAACGGATGCTTAGTGAGATGTTAGGAAGAAGAAAGAGCAGAGAACTCTCAAGAGAATATGCAGAGAACTGAGAAAACATGGTAGAATAAATATCCATTATCAATTGCGGGTCTTAATATAATCCAAATTTCCTAACACTCTCTGTGCTTTCTGTGTCCCAATAGTTTCTCTGGTCTTCTGCTTAAGAATCTTGATTTTAAAATAAACAGCGGTAATCCCAGAGAAAAGGAAGGCATTAGACTTTCTCATTGTGATTTATGAGAAAAGATGGAAAATTTCTCTACTTTTCTCTCCTGGGATTCTAACATGTAGATCACCCCTTCAATTTCCAGATTAAAGTTCAAAACTTGGTGCAAGACACCACATAGTGGTCAGAGTTCTGTAGGAACTACATCACTTGTTCATCAGTTTTTATTTTCTTTTGGGTATTCTTTGGCCTGATAGTATCAAGAGATTCTAAAAATGGGTTGACATAAAAGAGGTTTGCATTAGTTGTCATCATGGATTTTTTCCATGCCCTGAGTGTCCTGTTACAGGTACAGCATCAGGATTTGAGCCCAGGAGTGACAAATGCACCACAAATCCTCCCCCTTAAGATTTTCTGTCTGTGGTGGCTCCATATTTTTGGAGCTGGATCTACTACAACCTGCAAAAAAGTTTTCAGTGGTTGTTATCAGTATGTCTGAGCAGCAGAAAACAATTACCCGCTTCAATAGAGTTGACTCTCAAGCGCCAAAAGAATGTCCACCAATCCGTTCTCCCGGCAGCTGAGCGCAATGACCACTGAGGGCACAGCTGTCCATTATTGTGTGAGAGGAACAGTGAGAAGACTCAGTACCATCCAGGCACAACCTATCCTGCAATAATGACCTCAGTCTATAGAGATCTCATGGCCTGCACAAAGCACAGGAGCCAGACTTCTGGGCAAGGGCAATGGGGGAGGGATGGGAGCAAGGAGCTTCCTGTTAGTAACTAGGGTTTCCTTTCCCTCCAAAATATTTTCTCTGAAAATCTTGTCTTCCTAAATATTACAAAACACCACATCAATTTAAATATTAATTCATTTATATGTTGTATGCATAAACACATTTAAATACATGTATGCATAAATAAACCCTGGTGGTGTTTTGGTTACTCATTAAGCTGAGATCTGAAATTTCAGGAGTTCTTAAGCACTAGCTGTTCCACAGTAGAAAAATGGGTCTATTTTCTCCCATAAAGAGTTACAGTTTCAGAAGTGCTCAAGGACAATTCTACCCTGTCTATAGGGTCATTATGTGTCTGCACTGACTCATGGCAGTGAGTGTGAGTGATGAATATATGGATATATACTATTTGTATCATGAACATGTGTTTAATGATTTTCACATCCTGGATGGCTGTACTGGATTAAATGAAAATTAAATCACAAGATCACAAACTGTGGGGTTCATCTGAAGAGAACTTAATGAGGAATTCATAGCAACACAGAATTGTATAGTATAGAAGTAAAACTGAGATGGATTAGTTCAGTTTCCAAGTAATGGAACTAGAAAAAGATGAGCATGCATAGGTAATATCCATGGCATAGGTAGCACACGCCTGGGAGAGGCAATAAAAAAGTAACCAAGATAAATGAAATAACAGGAACACAACCAGTAATCTGATTATATGAAAAGTGACTTTTTTAGAAGATGAACAAAAGTGATCAATAGCCAGGTTTCCTGATCATCCCAAGAGCAGGAGGGCAGGAATCTCAGATCAGAAACCAGAGAGGAGACACCATTCTGCATGTTTTGTGGACATGCTTTATGAAGAACTTCCTGTCCACACTGTACAAATATCACTGAAATATGGAAATGCCTTAGAAGGAAAGAAAAATCAGTAAGGTTCCCACACAAGAAAGAGGTAATAGAACGGTCTACTATCATGTGTATCCAGTCCGTAAGGTGAACAAGAGAGGATGCATTGTGAATGCTCATACGACACAGGAAGTCTGTTATGTATGTAATATAAAGTTCACACATTGAAAACTATTTTTAAAAAGGTTGATAATACATAACAATTAAAGCAATGCTTGATAAACAACCTGTTTAAGAGCTGTTTTCTGTTGGAGGTGCTCGTGTTTCTCTCAGTCCGAGGGAGAACTCTTGTCCATATTCTCTACTCATCTGCTTCTAAATATCAGGGGACATGCAAATGCAGCTCTCTGCCTGCTGATAAAACAACCACAACCTCTGATGTGGGACATCTCAGAGGACAGTGCCAGTTTCAAGGGTCTCTGCTGTTAATATTTTGAAATCAGGAGCTAGTCCAGAGGACACATAATGAATTTCGTACCAAACTTGGCTTTCTTTTTGGCCATTTTACATGGTAATCATTGTAGAGCTTGCTGTGTGTGTGTATAATAGTGTGTGCGTGTGTTGGTGTGTAAGTCATCTAATCAGAGTGTCTGTTTGCAGGTGTCCAGTGTGAGGTGCAGCTGGTGGGGTCTGGGGGCGATCTGAGAAAGCATGGGGTCTCTGAGACTCTCCTGTGCAGCTTCTGGATTCACCTTCAGTGACCAGTGGATGACCTGGGTCCGCCAGTATCCAGGGAAGGGCCAGCAGTGGGTCGCAGGCATTAGTACTGGGGGTAGTACATACTATACAGATTCAGTAAAGGGCCGATTCACCTACTCCAGAGCCAATGCCAAGAACACGCTGCATCTGCAGATGAACAGCCTGAAAGCCGAGGACACGGCCATGTATTACTGTGCAAGACACAGTGAGGGGAAGTCAGTAAGAGCCCAAACACAAACCTCCCCTGCAGGGAGAATACTGGTCTCCAGGGGGCACTCCAGATGCACAGAGCACAAGATTCAGACCCAGGAGCAGCTGGAGCTTCAAGGCTGATTTCCTGTGGTTATATGTGGATTCTTCTAAATCTCACAGTTCCTCACAGATCTCTAATTCAAAAAAAATAATTCTTCTGTGCCTACTCCTGGCATCTATGAATTAAAATGTTATATTGTAACAAAAGAATATATTCTGTCCTACAGCAACAATCAGCTTCTTAACCTTTAAGGACAAGAAATGACTCTGCCAGTGGTCCCTGCATCAGAGTTCTCATGACGCTCAGATAAAATACTTTCCAGTCAGACTTCAGGAAAATGGTGCTTTAGTATTGGCTGACAGTCTTAACAGTATGTGCTTCCATCACACTCTGTGGGGAATTCTGGCAATGATCTAGCTAATGATTTAATTAAAAGGTAGGCAGTCTGCCTATTTTATATTGAATTTCTTCAAATGACACAATTTTTGTTGTTGCTGATTTTTGCTTTTGTTGTTTTTCCTTTTATTCCCCGCCAGGGGAGAGCGCAAACTCAGGGCCCCATTACCACAAATTTTGCAGTCAAGTCTCCAAAATTTGGGAATCTCAGGAGTCAGCACAGCTTTGGTTGTTTTTCCTAACATTCGTGGCCTAATGTTTCTGTGTGTGTGTGTGTGTGTGTGTGTGTGTGTGTCTTTTCTGCAATCCCATCTGAAAAACACATAAATTCACCAATTGCATTTTATTACCTGGGTGCTAATATCCTCTATCAGTCTATCCTTCAGAACCTGCAGGCCATGATAGTCCAGGAAACATACTAACTTTTGTGAAAATTCAGGATTCGGGGAGAATTCTAGGGCCAAACAGGATCATTCAGTTCTTCATGCTGGATGCTGTATCTTCATCTTCACAGCCGCACAAAATGTCGGACACTCTTTCTGGTTTCACCCAGAGAATCCACATTTGTCCTGTTAATCAGCTTCTCATCCTCCTGGTGGCTTTGCTAGTTAATTTGCTCTTTGTTACCGGTAACATTCCCAGTATGCAGTGACACACAACTGTAGGTGAGGAATTTCAGCTATTTTGGTATAAGATCCTGTATAAAATGTAAGATTATGTGTGAATAACTTTATCAATGATGACTTTGTGGACAAGAAATGTCTTCCTGTGCCAAAGGTAAATTTTTCATTGTTGCAGGTACTCTTTTCACCTTAGAATGACTCTTGAGCAGATGTAAGAGTATAGTTGTCAAAGGAAAGCTCTTCCTTCTTAGTGACTTACAAAAGCCATTCCTATTTACAGCATACATTGAATGGGAGCCACTTTGGGCTGAATTCAATGAGATTTCTAGATTTAGCTGACCTTCAAACTTTTGAGTATCTAATGATTTTCCATAATCTATTGCAGAAGAGAAAATGTGTATCTGACAATTTAAGTATTCCTGGTTTTGTTCTGAGTGTCTTATAAAGATGTAAGTCCCCGAGAGAAGAATACAATTGCCTTTATTCCTAAAGTCATCCTAGTCATCCTCACCTTTCTCAACCATCTTCTTCATCACTTTCTGTGGCCTGAAAGAACAGGAGCTTGGTCTTGGAGAATGGAAAAATCATGGAAGGGAATGTGTTCTCTGAGGAAGCAGTCAAGGTTCTCATCCCAGATTGATTCCTTTTAAACTTTATTACAAACTTACAAATCGCATGCATACCAACATAGCCCATCAGATATAGTCTCATGATGTATTTATTCAAATTGAGGTCTTACTCACTCTGAATAATACACTTGGGATAATAGGCCTCATTGCCAGTATGTCAGTTTCTTCCTCTTCTTGGGGAAACTCTGAGGTGAAACGCTCAGGAATTGAAGCATGAGGTTTTGTGACTGCTTTATTTGTGAACCTGGCTCTTTCTCTCAAGGAGAAGCATATGCAAATAAAGGCCCTCCTTCTGCTGATAAAAAAAAACACCCCAATCCCAACAATACAGTTCTTGGAGAAGATCCTCAGTACCATAATCTACAAGAGTCCCTATTATGCAATCTGTATGAACACAGACTCATCATGGAGTCTGTACTAAGCTGTGTTTTTCAGGCAGCTATTTCAATAAGTAATGTTATTGAGAGCAAGTGTGTGTGAGTGGGCATGAGTTACAGACAGTTGACATGTGTGATCGTTTTCATGACCGGCATATACTGTTTGAAAATGTCAACTGTAATGTGCAACTGGATGAGTGTGTAATGTGCAACTGGATGAGTCTGAAGGAGACTTGATTGAGCATAAGACATCTTTGAGATTCTAATGTGCAAACTCTGGATTTACATTTAGTAACTTTTCCATGACCTGTAGCAGCCAAGTTCAAGGCCTGCAGGGTATCTTATCAGTACTGTTTATATCACGTATTGTACAGATTCCATGAAAGCTGGTTTACCATCTCCAGAGACATTGCCAAGAACACACTGTATCCGCTAAAGGACAGTCTAAAAGTCAATCACACATCCATGTATAATGGTGGGGAAGAGACACAGAGAGAAGTCAGAGTGAATACAGACACAAACCTCCTATGCAGGGAGGGAGGGAGCTGTTTTGCAGGGCTCTGTAAGGGCATGGACAGAAGGAAGGATTCTGGATCATGAGTATTTGGAAAGGGAGTTTCTAGTCTGTGTTTCTATTGTGATCCAGGGTTCTTCATCTCATTATTTCACACTAGGAATTTATGTTTGTTTGTTTTTTATGATTCAGTGCCTACCCTTAATATCTGTGAATTCAAAGTTGTATTGTAAGAAAAGAAAACATTCTCATAGAGAGAAAAACAGCCAACCAAAATGAGCTTGTTCCATAGATAGTAGAAATTTTCCAGGGGTAATCAGCATCTCTTTTGAGAAGGTCAATGTGCTAGTCCTGGTAGACTGGAGAAACAAATTCATGGACACTCCTACCTGTATAGGAAAAAAGTTTATATAAAGAACAATGGCATATTGAGAACACATATCACTCCAGTCCAGACAAGCCCATGAGTCCAATAGTAGCCCATATGTCTGATACCGTCCTGTAATTCCTCTTCAGTCTCATGCAACACATGATACAACGCTGAGTGCAAGGAGATCACAGGTTAGTGGGTTGAAAGTCTTGTGGATCCAGTGGCATTAGAAGCATCTTACTGCTGGCGTGGGCCTCCACATGGCTCCTCCAGCTCCAAGGTTCTGGCTGCCATTAGCATAGCTCCATGTGGCTTGTCAACAGCAATGCCTCACAGGGAGAGAGTGTATCTAGCCTTCAGTGAGCTATTTATCTCCTTCGTACCTCCAAATGAGGTCACTAAGATGCGACCTGATTGACAGGATAGACTCCACCCCTTCTTAAGTTGACAAGAGTTCATGTAACTGCCAGTCGAAGAATCTTTCAGGCAGACTCAGTGGAGTGCCTGGGTAGTGCTAACTCTTATGGCTTCAACTAATGGCTGTACAGTTGGTGGTTTGAAACTTGGTTGTCATTTATTCAAGTATAATATAGTGTAAAAAGTTGCTTTTCACCCAAACTAAAATTCTGTTGACATTGATCAGTTCCAACTCAGTAATCCTATAGGACAAACTAGAACTGCTCCCATAAGATTTCCAAGCCTGTATTTCCTTATGAGATTATTCTACCACTAATTCTCTCACAGAGAAGTTGGTGGTTCTGAAAGATTGAATTTTCATTTAATAGCTAGGCAAGTCACCACTGTCTAACTGGGGTTGGTAGTTCTGACATATTTTTAGTGAATTTTTAAGTATTATATTCTGTCAAAAATCATCATACTTTAAAATTATGTATTTCATGAAGCCTTGCTCTTTTTCATCCAGACTCTTCCCCTAGATCAGGGGTCAGTAAATTTTTTTTTCAAAAAAACCTCTGAAAACTATAATTGATGATTGCATTGGTCATATAGACTTGGAGACAAATATTCAACCTTACTGATTGTGTAAACAACAGCAGGCAGCAGAAAAGGGCATAGCAGTGTGATAATAGAATGCTATTCACAAAGACAGGAACTGGGCCATGAGCCTGTTAACCAAAGCCCTACACTGAGGGTCTGTGTAAGTAACAGATGATCTTCTGTTTCTTTTCTAAAAACAGTTTTATTGGAATTTCATGCACATATGATATAATTCAATCATACAAATAAGAGGCATACACGTCAGTCTTCTCTGCAGTAGGAGCAGCTCGCCTGCCACTACCCTCATCCCTTAAAAATTTTTGTCAGCGCCAAATTCTTCTCCACCCCTCCTCTGGTCAGAAGCGCCTCCCAGCTGATGAGGTGACCCTTGTCTGTCGCGCAGAGACAGCACAGGCACTGACAGAGGAGCGCTTCAGCAGCTTGGCAGCCCCACATTCCCTGACCTCACTGATCTCTAGTCACAGCTTTCAAACCAGCATATCTCAATGGACTTTGACACAGCAACCAAGCTCATTGGGGCTGCCACAGTTGGAGTGGCATCTATGGAGCCCGCATTGGGACTGGGTTTGGGAGCCTCATCCTGGGTTATGCCAGGAACCCTTCTCTGAAGCAGCCACCCTTCTCCTATGCCATCCTGGACTTTGCCTTCTTGAAGGCCCTCAGGCTTTTCTGCCTGATGGTGGCCTTCCTCATCCCTTTTGCCATGTGAAGGAGCCATATCCACCCCCCACATTTCTCTGTCCCATGTCTGTCTGCCCAAAATTTCCCTTCTCTGCACCTCCCCGGGCAGTCTGGGGAAAATAATTGGCTCAGAGTTTGACAGAGGAAAGACAAATAAATACTTTATTAATAAATATGTTTCTTTTTTTTTAATAAAGTGGGGGGTATACAATTATCATCACTATCAATTAAAATTTTTTCTTCCTCTTTGTTCATATCATTACATTTTTATTTTGGCAAAATGTACACAGGAAAACATTCTCCAATTCAACCACTATTATATGTACAATTGAGTGTCTTTGATTATACTCTTCATGTTTACAACCATTATTGATATCCTATTCAAAATTATCCCGCCACCATTCATATAAACTGACTTCCCCCTAAGCAACAACCCTATCTCCTCCACCCACGGTAACCCTTGGTCAAGCTTTGTTTTTATGTAGTTTTAAAAATAGATGTATATAATATTCACATATCAGGCATCAAAGAACAAAAAATCATATCATTGTTTGCACACCTCCATGATATGATCGCCAAGGACAAACAAGTGCATAAGCAAATGTGGCAAAGAAAGCTGATGGTGTCCGGCTATCAAAAGAGATAGGGTCTGGGGTCTTAAAGCATTGAAGGTAAACAAATGGCCATCTAGCTCAGAAGCAACAAAGCCCACATGGAAGAAACACACCAGCCTGTGCCATCAAGAGGTGTTGAAGGGATCAGGTATAAGGCGTCAGAAAAAAAAAATCTTATCATAGTGAATGAAGGGGGAAGTGCAGAGTAGAGACCCAAAGCCCATTTGTAGGCCGCTGGAGATCCCCAATCAGAGGGGTCTAGGGGAGGAGATGAGTCAGTCGGGGTGTAATGTAGCACAGATAAAGAATACAGCTTTTCTCTAGTACCTAAAAGCTTCCTCCCCCCCCCCAACTACCATGATCCAAACTCTACCTTGCAAGTCTGGATAGAGCAGAGGATGTACACAGGTGCAGATAGGAGCTGGAGGCACAGGGAATCCAGGGTGGATGATACCTTCAGGACCAAAAGTGTGAGGGGCGACACTGGGAAAGTAGAGGGTGAGTGTGTTGGAAAGAGGGAACCAATCACAAAGATCTATATATGACCTCCTCCCTGGGGGGACAGACAACAGAAAAGGGGGTGAAGGGAGACTCCGGACAGGGTAAGATAGGACAAAATAATAATTTATAAATTATCAAGGGCACATTACAGGGGGGCGGAGGAGCGGGGAAGGAGGGGGAAAAAGAGGACTTGATGCAAAGGGTCTAAGTGGAGAGCAAATGCTTTGAAAATGATTAGGGCAAAGAATGTACAGATGTGCTTTATACAATTGATGTATGTATGAATTGTGTTAAGAGTTGTATAGGTCCCTAATAAAATGTTTAAAGCCAGGAAGATGGCCGACCTGGACACCTGCATACTCTGAGAGCTCCTCCAAACAAAGCAGATTTGGTGTCCAGGTAGCTGAATAGTAGGGGTCTGGTGAGTGAAATATCCCCCTGGGACAGCACCCCAGTACCACCCCACACATTTGTCCTGAGCAGGGGTCTAGGTGAAACAGGACCGGACTCGTGGGACATCTCTGGTCACTAAGCTGCCACCATCTCACTGGCGACTAGCCTAAGCTCCATCCCCAAACCGGACCCCCGCCCAGAGTCGCTTGCCTGCCCTGCTTAGACCAGCGCAGCAGGTCACGCGCTCCCCTACACCAGCGGCCCACTCGCGGATCCCCACTAGGAGAGAAGTTTTCCTCTCCCGTGGTTCCCCTCTCCCTTCAAGGCAGAGATATGCCCTGGGGCCGTGTCCCTCCCTCCATTTATCCAAGCTCTGGGGGGCAGACCCGCAGGTTGTCTGGCGACCCCCACGGGTGACCACCACTCACACTGCTGCCGAGGACCTCTCCACCGGCCCTCTGTGTGCCGGCCGCCCACCCCCACCCACCCCCTGCAGCCTAGCAACAGCTCCACTCCCGGCAAGGACCCTGCGCTGAGCATTTCCCGCCGGCGGGAGCCATAGCCCAACCCGCGCCTGTCCCGGACCCTGCGCTTCCGCAGAGCGCCGTGGCCCGCGCTGCTGAGTCTGACCGAGGGACCCTCCCGGTGCCAGGCACAAGAGTGGGTGCCTTCCCCAGGGTGCTGCAGGGACCCCGGCAGCCACTGCTCTGAGCTCTGAGCCTGAGCGGAGGACAGGCGCCATTGCCCCCTGTGGTTTCGCACCAAGCCGCTGCTGTCCGCACAGCTCTGAGCTCTGAGTGGGGGCAGAGGACGGGCACCATTGCCCCCTGCGGTTTCGCGCCAAGCCGCCATTGTCCACACGGCTCTGAGCTCTGAGCCTGGGCGGAGAACAGGGGCCATTGCCCCCTGCCGTTTCGTGCTGCTGTCCAAGGGGCCTTCCCGTGCCCGCTCACAGCCCGGGCAGATCAAACATTCCAACTGCGGTGCAGCCTAGGACTCAGCTTTGCAGTCCCTGTGGAGCCGTCAGTGAGCTCCAGCCGGCTCTCACCACCTGGGGGCCCTGTGGGGTCCCCAGTGCCAGCCCTAAGCCTGCTGCAGCCCTCCCCAGCCACCACAGGAGACGGGCACAGTGGCCTGTGCCTCCCCACAGTACCCTTAGCTGTCCTAGCACTTCCCAGCTAGAGCACAAGGACTGCCAGTGGGGAGCGGCTGGACCTAGAAGGGCTTGCTGAGCTGAAGAGAATTCCCACCATCACATAGATCAGCACCATATCTTGGGACAACACGAACTCACCCACCTCTGCGCTCTATTAGGCATCACCAGCGCTTAGAGGAAAAGGGGGAAATTTTCAGATATACACATCTACACATCCTCCATCTAGCATAGGGTTTTTTTTTGCCTTTTTGTGTTTTTTGTTTTGTTTTTAATTTCTTCTTCCCGTTATTTTACTTTCTGTGCTGTACTCTCTCTCTCTCCTTCCTTCCTACTTTTTCATTAATGCTTTTATTTCTCTTCTGCCCCTTTTTTATAGATTCTCCTTCTCTCTCTTTTTTTCTTCTCCTTCCACCTCTACTAGTATCACAGCTTGTCCCTCTTCTATTACAGATTCTCCTCCCTCTCTCTCCAATTTTTTTCTTCCTCCTTCCCAATATTTTGTTAAAAACTATTTTTAAATCGTTAACCTTTTAAATCCTTTTTATTACTAACCTCCACTCCCCATAAAGGGGGTTGCTAAGGGTACCCTGTCACACCTGGTCAAAGCAGCCTGAGGACACTCACTGAGGCTCCAGCCCCCATTCCAGCTGCTGATACATCTCTGCACTGCGGGTTACCAACCTGACAGGGAACTCGGTCTACAAAGCAGTCTGACCCACCCTTACAGTAGGTCATAGGCAATTGCCTGAAAGAATCCTTAACAATAACATAGATAAGGTTACCTCGGTCTCCCAGAAGCATGGGGCCTATGAAAGAATCAAGAAAAAATCAACAGACCACATCACTCCCAACAAAGAAAGAAGAGAAACGAGGCACTTAAACAGACCTAATGTCACTCATAGAAGAAACAGATATGGATCAGCCACAAAAGGAAATCTTCAGAACTCTGCTTGCAGTAATACAGGAGCTAAGAGAAGCAACCCAGAATAAGGATGCAACAATAGAAGGGATGAAATACACAATAGAGGGGATGAAGTCCACAATAGAGGGGATGAATTCTACCCACCAAAGGGAACTGCAGAAACTAACAGAGGAGGTAGCAGAGGCCACACAAAAGGTCACAGAAGCTACATCTAGGCTTGAGGAGGCTGAGAACCGTATCAGTGAACTGAGGACACTCAAACCGAACGAAGCAAGCAAGAAAAACAATCAGATGGGAAAATTAACGAAACAGAAGACAGCCTGAGATCAATGACAGATGCTATGAAGAGGAATAATGTTCGAATAATCGGTCTACCGGAACACAACATAACACAAAAATGGACAGCAAAGATAGCAACGGAATTTCTGGAAGAAGATTTTCCCAACCTAGCAAAGGAGAATCAGACTTTCATACAGGAAGCAGAGAGGATGCCGGCTAAGGTAAACACCAAGAGCAACACGCCAAGACATATAATAGTAAAAATATCCAACTTAGAGGAAAAAGAGAAAATTTATGAGCAGCAAGAGAAAGGAAGACAGTCACATACAAAGGAGCGCAGGTAAGAATATGCTCAGACTTATCAGCAGAAACCATGAAGGAGGAGAGAATGGAGCAACATCTTCCAAAAACTGAAAGATAAAAATGCCTCACCCAGAATCCTATACCCTGCCAAGTTATCCATTAAGATAGAGGGTAAGGGTCTTCCAGGACAAGGAAGAACTCAAAACTATGCTTCAAGTCACCCGACCCTGCAGAAGATACTGGCGGACTCACTATGGCCAGAAGATCAAGCTCCAACTAGAACCATTGGGAGGCCACCATATATCCCATCTCCATCTAGAAGTTAACATGCCAGCAACAAGTACCAGGACAACAGGGTCTCAGATGGAAAAGAGGACATGATAGAAACCCTCACTCAAACGCAGCACACTGATATGAAGGGAGATAGGTAAAGACCCAAAACACAAAACAGAGTATGGAAACTATGAAGCCAGAGATAGTAATAATCACTCTGAATACCAATGGGCTCAATTCGTACATTAAAAGTAAGAGGCTGGAGGACTGGATTAGAAAACATAACCCATCAATCTGCTTCCTGCAAGAGACCCACCTTAAGCTAGCAGAGAAGCTGATGGTTCCCGGCTATCAAAAATATATAGCGTCTGGGGTCTTAAAGGCTTGAAGGCAAATAAGCGGCCATCTAGCTCAGAAGCAACAAAGCCCAAAGAGAAGAAGCACACGGCCTAAACGAATACAAGGTGTTGAATGGACCATGTAGCAGACACCAAGGAACAAAAACAATCATTGTGTGATCACCTTCCTCACATAATCACTGAAGACGAAAGTGTGCATAAGCAAGTGTGGTGAAGAAGGCTGATGGTGCCCGGCTACTGAGAGACATAGCGTCTGGGGACTTAAAGGCTTGAAAGCAAACAAGCGGCCATCTAGCCCAGAAGCAACCAAGCTCACACGGAAGCAGCACACCAACATATGGGTGATCATGAAGGGCAGAGGAGACCAGGTCTCCAACAACAAAGGTGGGGTGGTGGTGAGAATCATATCACCGTGAAAGAGGGGGAGTACATGATGGGGACCCAATGCCCAACTGTAGACAGCTGGACATCCCATCCCTTCCAGAGGGGTAGTGGGGAGGAGATGAGTCACTCAGGGTTCAGTGTAGCAACAATGAAACTAAAAACCTTCCTCTAGTTCCTGAACGCTTCCTCCCCTCCCAATTATCATGACCCCAATTTTACCTAGCGGGCCTGGTTATACCAGAAGATGTACAGCGGTGCAATAGGGATCTGGAAACACAGGGAATCTAGGACAGACAAACCCCTCAACACCAGCGGTGGGAGTGGCGACACCAGGTGGGAAGGGGGTGTAGAAAGGGAGAACCGATCTCGGAGACCTATGTGTAACCTCCTCTCTTGGAGATGGGCAATGGGGAGGTGGGTAAGGGGAAGACGCCGGGGAGTGTAAGATAAGATATAATAATTATTTATAAACTATCAAGGGACCAGGGGTGGCATCGGGGAGGGAGGGGGACAGGGGCAAAAAAGGGAAACCGAGCTGATTCCAGGAACCCAAGTGGAAGGTGAATTATGAGAATGACGAGTGCAACGAATGTGTAAGGGTGCTTTGCTCAATTGATGTATGTACAGATTATGATAAGAGCCTTATGAGCCCCAATAAAAAGATTGAAAAATAAAATAAAATGTTAAAAAAATATTCACTGACTTAATGTTTACAGTGTTGTAAAATATATATGTATATATGCATATATATCATAATGAATTCTTATGTTCTTTCCCGCTCCCACATTCATTGTTTGCTCCCAAAATTTCCTCACCCTTGCTACTCCTCTACTCCCCTAGGGCCCTATAGACCATTGCATCAGTTATTGTCTCTAGGGATCCGTGTCTGTGTGTTACAACTTTGGAAACCTAATAGAAACAACCAAAACCAAAACTTAAATAAAGCTGCAAGAAGAAAATAATAATAATATAAAGATAAAAATGAAAATAAAGAATGAGAAAGGAAAGACTACCATCAATATTTTAAAGTTCAGCAAAAAAATACTGTTATGGAACAAGTGGGAAATACTTTACCTTAGAGCAAGTACAGGTTGGATCGAGAGCTAGGTCAACTGACCAATTGTCATATTATGCCATGGTCTGATCCACTGTGATCAAGTTCACAATCATCTCTGTCTGATGGTAAACCTTTTCAAGGGGATGTACCAGAGGTTTAATATGACTAGATATTCTTCAGATGGATTTTGAGTTCTCACTGTTCACCTACCCTTCGACAAGATGGATGTTCATCATTTGAGCTCTGGGACTTTTTCCTTCATTACATTTGAATTTAATTGTCACTATCTTTGGATCCCACATGCTGGTGTGCTTCTTCATTGTGGATTTCCTTGACTCCTGACTTAGATGGCTGCTTCTTTGAAGACAAGCCTTTTAGACCCCAGATAATTGATAGCCTGGCACCATCTGCTTTTTTTCACCCCACTTTGCTGTAATGCCCTTATCTTCATTCATTTTTCAATGAAGGTAAGTATTGAACAGAGCCATGTTAAGATCTTGTACCCAGAATATGATCAACTAGAGGATGGATCTAGCTAAATCTTGTCATAAACTATGGGCACCTCTACCTAGTGCCTGGAAAGTGAACATGTGAAACTCCACAACTGTGTTTCTCTGGGTTGACTAGGGAAAAAATTCATAGACATTCATATGTGTACAAGAGAGAACTTTATATCAAAGAGCAATTGTACATTAAGAAAGCATACCTGCCCAGTCCAGTTGAAGTCACTAAGTCTGAAATTAGCCCATATATCCAATACCAGACTATAAATTCTTTTCAGACTCACACAACATATACAATGATGTCGAATGCAGGAAGACCACATGCCAGTGAGTGGAAATTTTTTTGGATCCAGTGGAGGCGGAAACATCTCAATGCTGTCAAGGGTCTCCACGTGGCTCCTTCAGCTCCAGGGCTCTAGTGTCACTTCATGTGTCTTGTTCACAGGAATGTCTCACAGGGCATGAGCTTGTGTCCCGCCTCCAGGGAACTATTTATCTCCTCAATGTCTCCAAATGAGGTCATCAAACTGCACCCGCACTGACAGACTAAACTCCACCCCTTCATTCTTAAGTCTCAAATTGACAACAGATTATGCAACTACCACAGCAACCAAGGAGGCAGATGAAGAGGAGGACAGGAAAAGAGAAGTAGGTGCCTTCTCTGTTTTATACTCTACTTAAATTTGTATCTTTATGTTATTATTATTTTTCTTTATGTTTCTTTTTTGGGTTTTTAATTGTTTTTGCTATTGTCTCCCTGTTTGGAAGCAAAAAAGAAGTGGATGCATGGAGACAATAACTGAGGCAATGGTTTATATGGAAGGGGGAGGGGAATTAGGGAGTAATTAGTGGATCTGTGAGGCACGAGTGAGCATTAAGCTTATTTGACAATGGATATACAACTCTTTTCTAGAAGTGTTTTAAGTATGGAAATCTGAATGTTATATCAGGAACATTACAAAAGAAAGGGGGGGGGACTTGATCTATGGTTACCATGTGTGAAGGAGGAAGAGTTTTTGCTTAGGGGATAGTGAATTAATTTTAATGGTGGTGGAAAAATATGCAGGGTGATTAAAATAATGGTTGCACAACATGAAAAGAATACTCAGTGGCACTGAATTACACATGCAGAAGTTGTTGAACTGGTGAAAGTTTTGTTACATACATTTTTGCAAGTATGTGAAATATATTACATGAATAATGATTATGGAGGGGAAAATTGTTCCATAATTGACTGTGGTAGAGATTGTACAACTCTTCTTGATATGATTGAGGTATTGAATTATACGATAACTTGAAAAGTGCCAATAAAAGTGATTTGTTTTGTTTTGAAGAGAAGCAAATTCTCAGAAATGTTCATCATTTTACCTCCCACTTTAACCCTACAGCCTGCACATTTCATGGGGTACCCTTGTACTAAGGGTAGAACTGGGCTGCCCAGAGAGAAAGTGAAACATTTCAAGAAAAATAGTATCCCCAGGAATTCCCTTCGTTATGGCTCACACCTCAGGCCAACTGTCTGCATTTCTACAAATCTACACATGGTTTTCAGGAAGAAATTGTTTGTCCATAGTGAGTGCAAATGATGAAGGGTAGAGATTGACCTCACAGAACAAAGGTCAGAAAAATTCCCTCTAGAGGCCATTACTCAGCTGCTCCTACTCAGAACCATCCTCCTTCTGCTTCCACATGCACAGCACATGTGAATCACCTAGAGTAAAATATGGTAACAGAGCTCCAAGTCACAAATGAAAGTCAGACTTCTTAGGTCTTCATCCTTACCATGTTGATCATAGATGCCTGTGGAGGTAACACCCTTCTGGATTCTTCCTGGTGACATGAATGTCCTACCCTGTAAGCACCTTCATGTCAAAAACAATGATTTTCATCTTAGAATGGTTTTAAATTATATCCCCCCCTTTATTCCTAGGTGTGATTGTTCAGGTAGAGCTGCTACAGACCAGTCATGAGTTGGGAAAGCTATGTGCAATGTCTCAAAGTGCTATGTCTAACTTTCAGGTCTGCAGATATCAAGTTTCTAGATCTATCAGGTTCTGGGAAACACAACCTGTGTTAGGTGGCAAAGAAGTCTTGTGATGAGAGTCTTAGCAACAACTCAGTTTTCACATATTGATACATTGAAACCACAACAGCTCAACCAGCTGGGTGTACTTTAACTGAACAATCTGAAACCTGAGGACAATTACATGTAAATGTAGGAAACTTACCAGGAGACACAGTGAAGGCTAAATGGTCAAACATCTCAAGCATCACAACACTAACTGGGCAGCAGAGGGAGCTCAGGGTACATGGGACACAATCTTTGCCACAGGAGCAGGTGCAGGGGATGCCAAGTTTGTTTCCTCTTGTGTCTGGAGTTTCTCAGTTCACCCACGTGGAGTACCTCTTCAAGGACACTTCAGCAACTACAGTTCTCATGTCTCTTATTTTCCTGAAGGGAAGATCCTAAAAATTAAAATTCCTTGTTCTTCCTGAGAAGACAGGGGAGAAAGAAATCACACTTGGGACAAGTTGAAATCAATCCCAGAAGGACCGATAATCTCTCTAGGCTGTTAAAATCTGACCTCCATGTGCTTCTCTCAACACAATCAGTTACTCTCCATCCTAATTCTTTTTTACCAGTTACTGTAGGTTGAAACTATATGTGTGTGAATCCCAGCCCAAGTATCTCCTGTGAAGAGAAAACAAAAGCAAACCTGATTTTACCATTTCTGAAATAATTGGCAGTTGCATGTATTTTTGAAACTTGGAGAAACTGACATTTTGAGATTCTTAATAAAGCATCAAAATGTCTCATAGTCATTAGAAATCATATAATGGCGCTTGCCCCAATCCCAACTATGTGGACTCTCCCCCTTCCCTTCCCCCCACCCCTACCTAAAGAAGGCAATTCAGAGAACAGAACTGAAGCTGAAGCTTGGGGACATGTGCATCTGTGATTAGAGCACACGGGAGAAGCGAAGAGGGTAGGAGTGTGAGAAGAACACAGCCTGACCCACTAATCCCCAAGGACGATATTACTGCTCATAGCAGATAAGGCACAGTGAGGATCATAGGGCCAGTCACACCACAAGACATGATGTCCCTAACTGAACCATATCACTATGGGGGACAACACTGGAGACTCAGGGTGGGACTTGTGTCTGATCAGACCCCATCACATTGGGGCAAAATACTAAGGGCATGCAACAGCAAGGGAAGCAAAGCAATGAAGTCCCTGGGGAATGCCAAAATTAGATGTTGGGGACAGTGTGACACAGCACCCCTTCAGACTCGACTTGAAAGCATTCCTAAAAGTCAAAAACCAGCCTGCAACGATTTATATGCATTTCTTGTTTTGTCACTGGCTATCTTTTTGTTGTTATTTCTGTTTGTTCGGTTGGTTTTGTCTTCCTCTGTTGTTTTGTTTGGCTTTGCCTTGTTTTTGTTCTTATTAATGTCTCTGCATGTCGATCTAGATAGAAGAATGGATAAACAATTCAGAGAAGGAAAAACAGGACCAGTGGTCCCGGGGGGACATGGGAGAAGGAGAGGTAGGAGAATAGAAGGTGGGGGTGAGGGGATCAACCAACCCAAGGTCAAGTTAACAACAAATGAACTAAAATCGTTGGAGAGAAAGCATAGGATGCCTAGTGGGGATTAATCGAGGGCAAAGTCAGAGCGAGGAATTACTGAAACTCAAATTAAGACTGAACATGTTAGTGGGACAAGAGGAAAGTAAAAGGAAATGGAGGAACAATTAGAAAGCAAAGGGCATTTACAGAGGTCTAAATATAGGCATATACCTATGTAAATATATTTATATGTAATGGCAGGGAAATAGATATGTTAGGTATTAGGTTGAAAGATGGAAATTGGACCTCAACTCAAGTACTCCCCAAATGTAAAGAACACTTTGTTCTAAAACCCTGCATTCTGTGATGCTCACTTTCCAACACGATTGCGGTCGACAAATTGGGTGCATAAGCAAATGTGGTGAAGAAAGCTGATGGTTCATTGCTATCAAAAGATATAGTGGCTCTGGTCTTACTGGCTTGAAGATAAACAAACAGACATGTAGTTGAGAAGCAAAAATGGAAGAAGCACACCAGTCTGTGTGATCATGAAGTGTCCATGTGATCATGTATCAGGCATCAAAGACCCAGAACAAAAAAAAATTTTTTAATCATATCCATGTGAATGAAGAAGTGTGTGCAGTGGAGACCCAAAGCCCATCTATAGACAATTGGAAATCCCCTTACATATGGGTCACAAGAAAGAGAAGAGTCAGTCAGAGTGTACTACAGCACCAATGAAACAGACAACTTTCCTCTAGTTCTTTAATGCTTCTCCCCCCACTATCATGACCTCAATTCTACCTTACAAATCTGACTAGACCAGAGCACGTACACTTCTACAGCTAAGATCTCACAACAAAAGGAATCCAGGACAGATAAAACCCTCAGGGCCAATAATGAGAATAGAGATACCAAGAGGATAATGGGAAGATGGGAGTAGAAAGGGGGCATCAATCACAAGGACTGACATATAACTCCCTCCCAGTGGGACAAACAATGGAAAAATGGGTGAAGGGAGACAGTGGAAAATGTAAAATAAAAATTTATAATTTATCAAGGTTCATGAAGGAAGAAGAGTGGGAGAGGGAGGGGGGAAATGAGGAGCTGATATCAAGGGCTCAGGTAGAAAGCAAACACTTCCAACATGATGATGGCAGCATATGTACAAATGAGCTTGACAATGGACGAATGCATGGATGGTGATATGAGCCATAAGAGCCCCCAATAAAAGTATTTAATAAAAAAGAAAGCATTAGTATTGTAAAGCATAATACCTAGATTTGGAGAACAAAATCAACTCCTTAACCATGGGAGACTTCCTCTAGTTTTAGGAAGATGCCCTGGAAACGTCCTGATGTGTTATGCAAATTCACGAACAGCATTGGCTTCTCTGGGAGATGTAGAGATCTTCAGCATTTAAAGAACATCTAAGTGTAACTTGATACCTTAAAATTCTTGGTGTGCAAAAGATTTGTGAAGGGAAGGCAAGCTTGATTAAGGCAAGACAAACCTGCAGGGAAGGAGCAAAACTCAGGAGCCACTGTCATATTCAGCTCTAGTGGACAATTAGGGAAGGTCTAGAAGGTGATGATGAGGGTTTTACTTTTAGTATATGAATTTCCTTTCCAAAAGATAATTTAAAACAGAATTAGACAAGGGAAGCTTGTGTCAGATTAAATATATATTTCTACGGGGAATATTTAACTGCATCAAGAAAAGAATAAGCACCACACAGAGGGGTGGGGAGGAGGTGGGCACATTTCAAGGAAGTGTCTCTAACTTTAGGTTGACATTTCCATTAAGTCAATTCTTTCTCATAACAACCCTATAGGATAGAATAGGACTGCCCTTCTAGGCTTCTGCGTCTGTAAACCTTCATGGGTGTGGAGAGCATTCTTTCCCCTGCACAGCCATTGGAGATTTAAAATGATTGACCTTGCATTTAGCAGCCCATCGCATAATGAACTCCACACGCAGAGCTCTCCAAGATATCTAGAACATCCTTAGCTACTCTTGGAGTGACTCTCTTAGAAGTCATTCAACATTACTTATGACTATATAGGCAAAAGGTATGCAAATAGACATCTCCCCTGCTGATGAAAACCATCCAAGTCCCAACTCTGAAGTTCTTGGAGAGGTGCTCCAACTCTGGAATTCCCAGGTGCCAACATTCAGGACTGAACACATCAAGTCACCATGGAATCTGTATTGAGCTCAATTTTCCTTTTTGGAATTTCAAATGGTGCTTTGATGCAGATAAAGTGTGTATGAGGGGGCGTGAGTGAGAGGCAGTGAATATGTTATGATTTTCATCATCAGGATGTCGGTGTGTTTACAGGTGTCCAGTGTGAGGTGGAGCTATGGAATCTGAGGGAGACTTTAGGCAGCCTGAGGCTTCTCTGAGACTCTCCCCTGCTGTCTCTGCATTCACTGTCTGTGTGTATAATACACAGAGGGTCTGCCTAGGCCCAGAGAATGGGCGGAAGTGGGTTTCATACATTAATAGTGTTGGTAGGAAAAGCCACATAGATTCTCTGAAGGGCCAATTTACCATCTCCAGAGACAATAGTAAGAATATACTATAACTTCAAATGGACAATCTGAAATTCGAGGACATAGCTCTGTAATTCTGTGCAAAAGACTCAACAGTGTGGTAGTTATATAATCTGGTGTAAATTTTGGACTTGAGAGGATAAAGAGGGAAGGGTTGGAGTCTGTCAATTGGATCATAGCCAATGACGCCTATGTGTGGGCATCTCGATCTCCTGAGAATTCTGGGAAATCCCATATTCCATCTTTGAGGGGAAGACACTCTTTCTAATCCCTGGGAGACAGCCTACTGACAAGGGTGACCCCCTGTGAGACATCCCTGAGTAGAAGCCATGTGGATCTACCTCATGAAGCCCTGGGTGCTGGAGAATCCATGTAGAGCCCCCATCAGCACTGAGAAACTTACAATGCCACTCGATCCAAAGACTTTCTGCCCACTTTCCTGTGATCATCTTGCATTCTGGATCATTGCATGTACTTCATAAGTCTGAAGAGGAATTTATACATTGGTATCCGACATATGTGCAAATTATGGACTTATGGGCTTGGACCTAACTGGGGTTGAGATGCTTTCTTAATGTACAATTGCCCTTTATATTAAATCTCTTATACACAATATGCGTGTGTCTATGGATTTGTTTCTCTAATCTACCCAGACCAACGCATACAGTTAGGGGAAGTCAGAGTTAACCAAGACACGAATGTACTCTAGTGGAAGAGGTTAGGCTGCAGGGGCCCTCAGGACCCAGAGCACAGGTCTCAGACCGAGGAGCAGGTGCAGATGGAGCTTCACCACTGGCTTCCTGTTGTGTCTGGGGATTCTTCTCCTTCTCGGTATCCCTCAGGGAATCAGTGCATCTCCTCACATCTTTCTCAAACACTCACCCAATCTCCCTGTGACGATAGGATGATTTTGAACTTAGTTTCTGTTTTGTTTTCCCCTTGAATCGCGCCACATTTCCCATATAATTGGTAATTCCTACATCTAGGATGAATTCTGTCCACATCATCTGCTTCATCAAGCTCTTTATGCCTTGCATTCAATACCCCTCCTGTATTCCCTCCTTCCCTGGGACAACAGTCCCTGCTGTGCAAAGGATCTCACTTTATTAGCTTGTGTGTATATATATATTTTCCAGACAACATATTACAAGAACTTATCACCAGTAGCCCAATCCTATATCAAGTCGCCTGTCTCCATTCATCCAATCGGAGACTTTCTTCTCTGAGTTCATTCATTTTATTAATTCACAGCTCCTGTCTGCCCTTGTCCACCACAGACTGATTTTAGAGTCCGTTTTTTTTTCCTCCAAAGGCTGTTTGTTTAATTCAGTAGTTGTGAATATTGATACAAGAGTGGGAAAAGGGAGACAAGACACATTTTATGCTTAGTCTCAAGGTACCTCCACAGAACTCACCTCCCTTCGTGCCCTATGTGCCCTTGTGCATGGGCTATACACGTCCTATTCTGCACAGGGCACCCACAGGTTCCCTTCAAGTTCTGTGGGTGGCTATGCCTCCACATATTATTGAGAGCAGAATATCCTTCTCTAGAGACATGACCAGGAACTGATTTTCCCTCAATTAGCAGTGTGACTGCTGTAGTTACGATCGTGTATTTCTGAGTCGGACACACAGAGGGAAAGGTTGTGGGAACCCAGACACAAACACCAATACAGGGATATGGCTGGGCTCAGGGATCACTGAAAGCCCACAGATAAAAGGGGCCCTCAGGGGAGAAATGTAGAGGAGCCTAAGAAGGATTAGTTAAATTAGGTACCTATTTCCTCTACCTGCAGAGAAAATGTCCCTACCACAGACCTCCACATTCTTGTAGCTCAGTGTATGTTCTTGTATGCACTTTATGTCTGTGTGTTTTGTGTGTGCTAGCACATTGCCTTAAGATGTTATACAATGTGACAGAACTTGTAGTCTGTTCTGCATTTATTTTATTATTATAATTCTAGTATATTTTAGTGTGTCTTTGTGGTTTTTCTTAAGTAAATGCATGTGTATTTATTAATCTGAGGGTATTATATGAAGATTTGTTAGTTGTAGTAGATGTGCTAATTTGTTCACAATATGCATGTGTATGTTAATATGACTGTTAGAATACAAATGTCATTTTGTGAGTTTCCTGCTAGTGTGTGTTCACTCCAACTCATCTGGGCTCTTCATCAAACTTTATGAGCTCGCATCTCCTTGAATAATCTACTGAGTGTTAAGAAATGACTTAGGCTGGGGGAATCCATTAGAGGCCCATAGTAATATGCAAAGCAGAGTGTGCTAATCAGTGAAACTTCTTTTTGAAGTGGACAATAAGAGACAGAGGGACATGAACAGCAAATCCTAGAGGTGAGCTGGTCAATGCAGAGACAGCCTTAACTAGGAAACAGGCCAAGGGGGATGCTTATTTTCTCCTCTCTGCAGCTCTTGTGTTTACAGATGGCAATGATAAAGCCTTTGTAAAAGGATGCATGCTATACTCAAAGAATGCCTAGTTGTAGGTAAATGGGTAATGCCAAGAGCCAAGGTGACGGCTGAAGCTTGAAGGTAAATGAGATGGATCAAGGAAAGAGATAACTTATCTTCCGTCATCTTTGCCCAGAGCATGAGATTCAAGCTCTCTAAATAATGTTCAACTGATGACAAACAACACAAACTGTTGGAAAGGGCTTATTCACTTGTATTCTAGGATGTCCCATCCATAGACTTGGGCTTCTAGGAAGAGGGTGGATAGCTAGTGTGTGGGCATGAGCTTGTAAAACATGCTCCACCAGGAGGCTGAAGGGGTAGGAAGACAAAATGAGTGTGGAGGGAAGAGGCTGTGCTGCGATCAAGTGGGGAGGCATTAGCCTGAGTGGCTACTTGGATATCATTACCATTGGCCTTTTGCAAGCACCAGTGAGTTTCTAAGGCAAGGAGGTGTGAAGTGGCAGTTATCTGACAGAGGTGTAGGTTAGTGCCCCTATAAAACTAATCTGCAAATCAGCCTACTAGAGAAATACACATTTCATAAAATTTCTCCTACCCACTCATCATGCATATGTGGAATATAAGGCTCACCATTCCCCTATGTTATAAGTCCAGGTTCCAATTTCAGAGCTCTGGGGCAGGCAGGTTGAAGAACAAGGTTGGATTCTAGGACCCTTGTTGAAGGCCATAAAGACTCAGCCTTGAAACGGCTGAGAAGTCTCAAGACCTATGTGTCACTGTTTGCTGATTTCTTCTGTGAGTTTACATTTAGAACAGACTGTTAAGAACAAGAACGTGTGCAAGCTCTGGGAAAATAGGTCACAAGAGTTGCTATGTGTATCAAATATGCTTGCTTAACAATGAGATAATTAACCCCAGGTTGTTTCTGCATGGTTAAAAGGAGTATGAAAAATAAACGCGAGGCTTCAGTATTCACTATTGCCCTCCCAATAAATTCTGTCTCACTCCCTCTTTCAGGACTGTTCAACTCATTGGCTGGCTTGGACAAGAGTGGCGCCCAAACCAGGGACACTGAAAACGGGGGACAAAGTGAAGGACACCGTGGATTACAAAGGTGTACACAAAGAGATTGGTGGTGACGTGAGTAGCTATTGGGAGAAAAATGGGGCAAGGAAATAGCAAACAGATTTTTGTAAATATTTTTCAAGATATGTTAAAGCTAGAGGAGCAAAAGTAAGCTACCAAAGAATAGAGAAGTTTTTAGATTTTGTGGTTAAGGTATGTCCTTGGTTTCCTGAGGAAGGGACTGTAAATATTGAAACTTGGCAAAAAGTAGGGAAATGGTTAAAAGACCACTACACCACTAATGGACATAGAAGGTTCCCATAGACACGTTTAGCTTATGGGATTTAGTTAGGGATAGCCTGTACCATAGGCATGAGGGACTCCAGCCTGAACACCAATTTGCATGCTCAAACAAAAGTGAAAGTAAACTTCCTTCTGCGCCTCTGCCTCCTCCTCAACCACTGAAGTCACTGAAAAGTTAACTGGAGGGCTTTGAAAGCAAGGATGAGGAACCCCTTGACCCAGGCGATGTGGAGCCCTTAGAGGACAAGGTGGCACATTATCATGATGAGGATTTGGGTATTTTCGCTGCCTCCGAGGCACTTCAACCTGAGAATCAAAACCTGGTGCAAGATACTCAGAAGTCCTGCCTAGATTAAACAAAGGTGGTAGGCTGGGAGGAAGCTTATGCATCATTAGCAGCAAAGATGAGGGAAATGCAAGTCAAGTTAATAGAAAAGCACTCTGAGATAGAGTCCCATGAATGGGTGCCAAAACTTACTTGGGCCAAGGTATTTCAGAGGCTTCAGAGTGCATTCAGTGAAAGGAATCCTTTTCTAGAAGACTTGCCAGTTGCAGCACTGGTTGTGACTGGGGCTCCAGGAAAGGATCTATGCTTAGTGCTGCCGCACATGCAGCAAAACAAGGAGAGGATATAGGGGAGTTCAGTATGCAGTTCCCTGTAACTGAGTGACAGGATGCCCAGGGTAATCTGATGAGAGATCATACTCCTATTCCTTTCAAACAGCTAAAAGAATTCAAGGTTGCTTGTGACCAATATGTCCCGAGTACCCTTTTACTCAATCTTTATTAGATACACTTTCCATCGCGGTACTTGCCCTCACAGAATGGAAACAATTGGCTTTTGAAAATGCCAGGCAGTGCTGAGACCTTTTAGAAAAAAGGGCAACATGTCCGAATATATCAGACTATGCTCGGACATTGGACCTTTCTTTACTCAGGGGCTTGCGACAGCAGCTGCTTTGTAAGGAAAAACAGTAAAGGAGGGTTAATAATACTATGGAACTTATGGGAGCCCTGCAGGCTGGGCTCCCTTCCCCCTCTGCTATTCCAGCCAATACATATGAGATCATTTTAGATTTAAAAGATTGTTTTTATACCATGCCCTTGGATCCAAATGATTGTAAAAGATTTGCCTTTAGCGTCCCTTCCACCAACTTCAAAGAGCCTATGAAGAGATCTCATTGGCTTGTTTTGCCTCAAGGCTTGGCCCTGAACCGGTATTAATATGGGGACGAGGGCATGTTTGTGTTTTTACGCAGGATGCTGATGGAGCACGGTGGCTGCCTGAAGAGTTGGTGCGGTTTGCAAACCATGCGGATGGTAATTTGCCTCGGTGTGTTTCTGAGGACATTGCTCAGTGAGCAGTATAGGCTTCTGTTCCTGATTTACCCTTCTTACATCCTCCTGTCTGGGAAGGTCCGGAAATCAAGGTGTGAGTTAATGACTCATGCCCTCCCTGTACAAAGTGAAGGAAATGTAATCTCACCCACTCCGCAGTCTTTTTCCCCTTGTGGACTAGAGACTCAAAAGAATAAAAGCATATTGTAGAGATTGTGTCTCACAGACAAGCCCATCAGGTATAATATCTCAAAGGAATTATATATCATAGCTTGGTCTCGCAACCAGGACAATACTAAAAAAAAACACTGCTGAATGGGAAAGGGGGCTGTCTGTAGGACTTTGGTGGTCAGACTCGGGTTTTCCACAAATTCAATGGTGGAAAATAGGGGCTGCTTTAGTGGACACGAAGCTTATGGGCCCTTCCTCCAGACCGCAGGGAAACGTTACTGCCTGCGTACCATCGCCTTATGTACTTTTGGCAGGGAATATTACTATAGATCATGATGATTCTAAGTTTAACATGTCTTGTAATAATTGTAATTTGTCTACTTTTATTACCTGGTCCCCTGAAGATATTATCATCGCCATTTTGTATCAATCTTCTTTTGTTATGCTACCAGTGAATATTACTGGGGCTTGGTGTTCAGAAAGAGGGTTACAGGTATTAGAAGAGATTGAAAAGCATTAACCAGACCCATGTGCTTTGTAGGTTTGCTTATAGCAAGTATTTTACATATACTAAGTTTAGGTGCTACTGCTACTACTGCAGCAATTGTACTTTCACAAATCATACAAACTGCCCACTGTGTAAATGAATTATCCAAAAATGTGACTACTGTGTTGGGAACTCAAGAAGATATAGACAGGAAGTTAGAACAAAAAGTAAATGCTCTTTATGACATGGTCATGTATTTAGGAGATGAGGTGCAAGGGCTTAAGGCCAGGTCTAGTCTACAGTGCCATGCTGTACGTACATGGATCTGTGTTACACCTAAATAGTACAATAACAGTCAGTATAGCTGGATTAAAGTGAAGAACCATCTTCAAGGTATATAGCACAATACTAATGAGTCTTTAGATTTATTACAACTCCATCAAAAAATATTAGCCATAAAATATGCTAAGTCTCTTGATTTTGATGCCGCTAAACTTGCTTAGGATTGGCTCCAGCACTTTTGAGTTGCTTTCCCTTCATTAGGAAATCTCAGAGGCCTACCTCACATGCTTATGTCTCTAGTCAGAGCGGGAGTGTGTGTATTGTTGATCTCATGCATACTCCCTATGATACTGCACAGGATTATGGTTGAATTATTGGACTTAAGAACAAAGCTTCATGAAGTACACCTGTGCACTTTGCCCCCTCCCCAAACAGGGGTGTAAGACGGAGGCTGGTTAGTCAGAGATGCGTAAGATGGAGTCTGAGTTTCCCAAACTAAGACGGGTCATAGTCACCAACAGGACTGTGACTGATGACAGGTAAGGGTGATTTGAGGACTCCACAACCTAAGACAGGCACAGTCAGTTGCCGACATTTTGAGTAAAGACACCTTCAGTAAATAGAAAAGGGGGAGATGTTGAAGGCCATTAAGACTCAGCCTTGAAAGGACAGAATTCTCATGACCTATGTATCATTGTGTGCTGATATCTTCTGCGACATTATGTTTAGAATAGACACTTAAAAACAAGAACAAGGAAGTATGCAAATGTATCAAATGTAGTTGCTTAACAATGAGATAATTAACCCCGGTTGTATCTGCATGGATAAAAAAAATATGTAAAATAAACTCCAGGCTTCAGTATTCCCTGTTGCCCTCCCAATACTTTTTGTCTCTCCTTTTTCCTTAATCATCACTCCCCCTTTCAGGACTGTTTGACTAGTCGGCTGGCTCTGACAGCCTCTCATTTATCAAAATTCTTAATCTAAAGCTTGAGTAAATTTTAACTCCTTCCAGAAAATTGGTTAGCTTATGGAAAAAAGACCAAACAAAAACCCTGAATACTGAAAATAATAGTCAAGAGATCAATAGTTACACTGCATTAGCTAAATCTGCTGCACTATGCCTCTTTAGAGTATTGAAAGGAAAAGATATTACCTCGAGGACTCGGTTCACCTGACCAAAACATGCTATTGTCAATTGATTTCATGTGCATTTGAAAGATGGACAAAGGAAGGCTGAGGAACAATGAATGCATTAGAATTGTGGTTCTGGTCAAGAATATCTCACTTACCATGGACAGGCAAAGGACAAACAAGTCTGTCTTGGAAGAAGTAATGACAGAGTGCTACTTAGAGGTAAGGATGGTGAGAGTTCATATTATATACTTTGGACATATTATCAGAAAACATCATTCCTTGAAAAGGATATTCTGTTTGCAAAAGACGAAGGGCAGTGAAAAACATGAATCCCTCTACTAAATGGATTAACAAAGTGACTGCGACAATTTGTTCACCCTCACATCACGGCCCACCAAACCCCAAGCATGATATTCTTGCTCAAATTGGCCAATGCACAGAGAGGACCATAGGCCCAGCCACACCACAAGACACAACATCCCTCAATGACCCATAGCACTATGAGGGACAACACTAGTGGCACAGTGTGGGAAATGTGCTCGATCTGACTCCACCACACTGGGGCAAAATGCTAAGGGCATGCAACAGAGCAGCAAGGGGAGCAAAGCAATGAAGTGCCTGGGAAATAAAAAAATAGAGTGTGTGGCCAAGGCATGGTACCACATCAAACTCAACCGATAGTAAAATACTCTTAATGGTCAAAAAACAAACCTGGGACGATTTCTAGTCTTTTCTCTTTTTCTCCAATAGTTGTTTTTTGTTTGTTTTGCTCTGTCTTGTGTTTGTGCTTACTATTGTCTTTGCATGTCTATCTAGATAAGATAGGCAAGATAAACACACCAGAGGAGAAAACAATGGGGCTGATGGTTCTGGGGGGGGGGGGATACAGGAGACGGGGAAGCGGGGGAAAGGAAGTGGTTGTTAACCTGGGGTCAAGGACACAAGTAATCTAAAATCCTAAAATCGATGTCGAAGATACTCTGGGATGCCTGGTAGGGCGTGATGAAGGGCAATGTAATGAGAGGAATTACTGAAAACTGATGAATGCCAAACATGATAGTGGGACAAGAGGAAAGTAAAAGGAAATAGAGGAAAGTACTAGGAGACAAAGGGCATTTATAAATTTCTAAATACAGTCATTTGCATATTTAAATATACATGATGAAATGGAAATAAATCTATGTACATATATTTAAATGTTAAGTATTAAGGTAGCAGACGGACATTGGACCTCTATTCCAGTACTCCCTCAATGAAAGGAGACTTTGCTCTAATAACCTGGCATTCTGTGATGCTCAGCTTCCTGACACAATCAATTAAGACAAAATGGTGCAGAAAGTTGATGCTGTCTGCCTATCAAAATAATAGCATCTGGGGTCCTAAAGGTCATCTAGCTGAGAAGCAACAAACTCCACATGGAAGAAGCACACAAACCCGTGTGATCATGAGGTATCAATAGGATCAGGGATCAGGCATCAGAGACACAAAACAAAAAATCCTATCAATGTCAAAGAGGGGGAGTATGGAATGAGACATACAGTCCATCTGTAGGCAAGTGGACACCCCCTTACAGAAGGGTATTTTATAAACTAAACCAGGACACTTGTAAATATATATACATATGTATATATGTATATATATTTATGTGCTGTATACATCTATTATATATATTATATATAATCATGATATATAAAATCATTCTATATAATATATATATAATCATTATATATTATTATGTATTATATATAATGGATAGACATATAAAGCACAAAAGAATATAGCAGCTAATTAGTCCACACAGCTGTACAAAGTGCTCAGTTCATCTCACTTCCATGAAACATTTAATATACTGGAAATCCTTCAACTCATGAGAGCCCCTGGGTCCAAGGTCAAGGAAGCAGACAGGTGAGTCTTATGTAGGGCAATGCAGGCAGTGTGGACACAGGAAGCAAACAGAAGGTCAGGTCATCAACAGTCAGCAAGACAATAGGATCCAACAGTCCCAAGCTCAAGTGATGTATAAACCAGCAACATGATGAACCACTTCTCGAAGGAATCTCAAGTTCTAGCGACATGATCCACAGGTTGGCAGTCCCACTGTTAGTGTAGCTCACAAGTTGGGGCAGAGAACTAGCAGGCACACCCTGATCTGTTCAGAAGGGAGCAAGAGAGAGAGAGAGAGAGAGAGAGAGGCAGGATTTGCCTAGCCATTTATCTATTTGCCCTCCAATCAAACTGCAACATTATTAATACCATGTTCCTATTGCCCAAGTTGGCACAATAAACCAACCTATCAGAAAAGGTGAAAGGATGAGAAGAGCCAGTTAGGGTGCAGTATAGCCCCAATGAAACATACAACTTTTCTCTACATCTTTAGTGCTCCCTGCCCCCCCACCCCCCCCTCCCCGCCCCACTATCATGAACCCAAACCTACCATACAATTCTGGCTAGACTAGAGAAAGCACATGGTTACCGATAAGAGCTAGAAACACAGGGAATCAAGGGCAGATAAAACCCAGCAGGACCGATAATCAGAGTAGCAATACCAGGGGGGTAAGTAGTAGGTGGGGGGTGAAGGAGGAAATAAACACAATGATCTACATATAACTCCTTCTCAGGAATGGACAACAGAAAAGGGGTGGAAGGGAGACATCGGTCAATATAAGACACGAAAAAGCAATAAAAACATAAATTATCATGGCTTCATGAGGGAGGAAAAAACGAGGAGCTGATACCAAGGGCTCAAGTATAAAGAAAATTTTTAAAAAACAATTGATAGCAACATATGTACAAATGTGCTTAACACAATGGATGTATGCATGGATTGTAATACAAGCTGTATAAGCCCCTAATAAAATGAGTTAAAATAAATAAATTAATTAAATTTTAAAAAACATACATTCATCCTCAATTGTGAGGATGGCACAGGAGAGTGCAGTGCTTTGTTGTTGTGCAATGGGTCCCTGTGAAATCGAATTGACTCAATGACAGCTGACATAACAGTCTCAGAATCCACAAATATGCATCCAGCACAAACACAAAGACATTAGTGTGTGTTTACATAAGGTATTATTTCTCTCATTAAAAAAGGGAAGAGGTTTCTTCAGTTAATAAAATTGGAACAAACAAGGTGACAACGAAATCACTGAGGCATTCCTACCCCTCATTAATCCATTCTTTTGGTGAGCTGAAGGCAGTTCTCAAAGGGCCTCACAGCATGCCAGATGGCAGAGTATTTTCACAAACATGAGCTCTAGTCTAAGGGCAGCACAGTCACTAAGTTTTTTTTTTTTTTTTACAAACCCTTGTGTGTAGGGCTGACTTTCAATAGATCGCAGCGAGGGAGCTGCTCTGCTATGTACAAAACCCCGGCCCAGAAGCAGGTCGTCTACGAATGGTTTAGCACCAGGCTCCCCACGAACGTGCGGTGCGTGATGGGTGAGGGGGCGGCCGCCTTTCCGGCCGCGACCCGTTTCCCGGGACGTGGGGCACTCTGTACCAGACCCCGGTTCCGAAGCACAGCGGGGGCAAGCGCGTGGCCCGCCGAGGCGGATGCGCTCGTGGCCCGCCTGCCGGCGGGGACGGCAGAGCACCAGCTATCCGAGGCCAACCGAGGCTCCGCGGCGCTGCCGTATCGTTCCTCCTGGGCGGGATTCTGACTTAGAGGCGTTCAGTCATAATCCCACAGATGGTAGCTTCGCCCCATTGGCTCCCCAGCCAAGCACATACACCAAAGTCACTAAGTTTTGAGTAGCTATTTGTCTTTCAAGGAAACTGTGAATCATGTAGTCCTGTACACTGAGGGTTCAGCTGGAAGATCAGAGATCTAGCAGAGCAAGAGACTGACAATAGTTAACTCACTGGATTTCAGTATGTTTAGAAGGTCTATAATCAATTGAATCAAAATAAAATGTCATGAGAAACTTCCAGCCTAACTGTATGATACATGAAAACTAAAAATTTTGGCAGAGTATTCACAAAAGATGAATAAACACTTTTTTTTTACTGTTTTGTTGTTTAAGTTCAACTTATTGGGTTCCAACATAACAATAGTTTTGAGAGAGTACTTAGTAACACCATCTATGAGACCAGAAGTAACCTGAGACCAATGTCAGATAATGATACTTTAAGAAAACTGTAGACCAGTGTTGATAAGGGATCTGAATGAAAAAGTTACATTAAAAGCAGGAAACTGAGACAGATAATATATTAAAATAAGTATGTATCATGATTAATTCTAATTCATCCCAGAACTGAATTAACACAAGAAAATAAACACTCAGATATGTCTACTGATGGGGGGGAAAGTCAATTATCTAAATAGACACAGAGTACATACTAAACAAAGTCAAAAGCTTTTCACGTTAAAAACAACTACAAATCTAACATGAAATAGGTCAAATCCAATATGCTAATACACATTCATGAAAAAAACTGCAAATTTCACATGTAGAAGAGGAAAAAATTCACACTACCTCAGAATCAGCATAAACATACGTGTCCATTTCCACCACTCATATTAAAAATTGTACTAGCTAGATTAATCAGAAAAAAAGAATTAATAAAAGGAAGAAAAACTTCCAGAAACAAATGAAAATTCCTTCTTCATCATAAATTGATGATTTCATATAAAAAGATGCCAAATAGGTGATAAATGCTATAGCTAGTAAATGTAAAAATGTTGTAGGCTACATTTCAACGCTCAAAAATAATTTGGTACTTAAATCCCTAGTGATTAACTGCTAATCTCCAACTCCCAAACTATTAACTCTTATATATTAAGATGCTGACCATCTTTCCAACACACCGATACCCTCCTAAAACACAAGAGGAGGAGGAGGTGATGCTGTTTGCTAGCGAATAGTGAGCTGGCCAGCCCGGCTGCAGGGCTAAAATGGGCACAAACAGGAATAGCGGATTTATATACGCACTTGGCAGGTAGCACACATATTTCCGAACAAGACTACTGGTCGACCTCCTTAGTGGTGATCCAAAAGGATACTACAAAAACGTGTGCATGGTACACACACATGCACATATGTACACACAAAAATCACGTAAGTAAAATAATAGAATTGAAAATAGACATTTTGTGAAACATTTTGAAACAATGATAAGATCTAAGAAACTAAAATGGAATCCAACTCAACTATTTAAAAGTTTGTGAGAACAGGAGGGAGAGCCTGGGGACCCCAGGTTTGGAGAGCGCCGACAGTGGGCCAGGGATCCAACTGGCATGCTGACACACAGTGCACAATGTGAGCATCTCCAACGTGTTTTCCTAATAGGATCTACCAGTCGACCACCTACGTAGTGTCTAGAAAAACAATTAAGTCCCCACTCAGTGGCTGGTATACCCACCTTGTCGGGCAGGGGGCAGCCTGGGAATCCAGATTAGGGGCCATCAGGGTGTGTGGAAGCTGCTCCAATCTCTCTCTTTCTCCTCCTTCCGCTCCTCTGTCCTCCCTCCTCTCTCCTCTAACCCAGCCCTTCTCTCTCCACCCCCATCTTACAGGGGAGATCAGATCAAATCATTCCAACATTGAAGGATTAAAAAGTGACATCACTATGAACACTTGGCCACCACAAGCCAGTTATCCCTGTGGTAACTTTTCCAGCAATTCCTGCTGAAAACCCAAAAGGTCAGAGGAATCTGGAGGTCCTGCTTTCACAGTCTATATTCCTGAAAATCAAGATCCAGCAAGCTTTAGCCCTTCTGCTCCAGGGGAGGTTTCTGTCCTCCCTCAGCTCACCTTAAGACACCTACATTACCTTTGCCAGGTGTACTGTCCCAGTCAAACAACCCACTTGACCCTGATAAGTCCATGGAGACTCTAGCTAAGGCTCAGAGGGAGCACTGTAAGAAATGCCAGTGCAGCAGCAGAGGCTTACTCTTGTGTATGTGCACAAGGTGCTCCAGTAAGTCCCCTTGGACTTCAGCATCTCATTCAGGGCCATGGACATCGTGCACTCGTTGATCGACAACTGTGGGCTCATCGCCTACCAGGCATCTCAACTGGCACATTCCAAACTGCTCCACCATCAAAGCCTGGGACATCCTGGCAACTATGCGCCTGCTGTTGCCCTGCAGGCAGGCTGGCCAGCTCTCGCTGCACTCTGGTAAAGTAAATTGTCCTTCAGCCTCACAACGTTCATAACCCAAGGGCCCATTTCAGGGTCACTTCCATTTTCATCCCCAAAATAGAAGTCAAGTACTTTAGCATTACTTTTTTTTTGTTTCTTTGTTTCAGTTTGTTTTTTTGATTCTTCTGTGCATAGTTTAGTTAGATTGCTTTTATGATGGAGAACTTTCTTTTTTTCTTTAACACTTTTTGGGGCACTGAATCCACATATCCCACAAATTCCCACAATTCCATAGTTCAGCCATCTTAAGCACTGCAAAATCATTACCACAATCGATTTCATATTGTCTATTTTCCCACCATGATTCAATCGCCTTTAAAAAGGCTTATTAGTCACTTTCAGTTCTAGTGTTCAGTCCCCTCAATCCTTCATTCTTAGTCCCCAACTCCGCCAGCCACCCACCCCGACCCCACCCAGACATCCTTACAAACCATCGCATGTTATTTCATCTCCAGATATCCACTCCTTCTGTGCTTCACAAACTGAACCCAACAGAAGCAATAAAGAATACCAAGGAAAGGAAATGGGAATGGTTTAAAAAACCATAGTAATATATAGATAGAATTCTAAACAAGGGGTTAAGAAAAAAAAGGGCCGCGACCAATATTTTAAAGCCAGGGAAGACGTTTCTGTCACGAACTCAGCAAGAAATCTTGTGCCTAGAACAGACTCTGATCGGGTCCAGAGGGAGGTCAGCAGAACAAGACCCCGGGGCTCACCTTTGAGCTGAGGAGGTGCAAGGAGTCTCGGGGAGCAGGCATTGCTGTGTGGAAGGAAACAAGGGAGGGGGGTTAGGAAACTCACAAAGCAACAAATCTGGGAACCCGGACCCCAAAACCCCAGCCGTGATCCCCTTTCTCCAACAGGGACTCCCACCATGAACCCCACCCAATCCGAAAGCGGGGAAATAGGACTGGCCTTAGGGACACCCGCCCACCTCTCACCAAGAGAAGCGCTGGCAGGGTTCCTGGGGGAGAGAAAGGGCGCTTGCACCCTAGTCAGCTGGACTAAAATAGCCTCCGCCCACATACATGTCCCGGAGCCCAGAGCCTCCCACCTGGGAGCGCCGGCAACAGGGTGCTCAGGCTGTGGGCGCTTCTCTGGCACCCCAAGCAGAGTACCGACAGTGGAATCCTTGCAGTGAGTTGCAGTTCAGAATAAGACACCGCCACTTCCGGCCCTGTCTGGGCGTGACCCGGGGTGGGAGGAGCTGGCGGGGTCAGAGAGGGGTAGGGGTCTGCCTTCACTTCCTCTCAAGGCAGCTCTTTCCCCGCCCATTTCTGCTGAGATGCCAGCACAGGCGCCTGGTGAGGGGGTGGGCGGGGCCTGGACGGCTTGGGGCGGGGCTTGGGGAGGAGCCAGAGAGGAGAGAGGCGGTCCACGCCAAAGGGCCCACACCTGTGGCTGAAACTCCAGCGGCAAAGACTCAGATAACAATGGCTGAGGCACCAGTAATTTGGCCCTTTGCAGAGGGAGTGCATGGGTGACATGGTTGAGATAGAACCATGTACATTGGGTGTGGATGTGCATCCTCCTAACAAACTGGAAACACCCAACCCCCCAACTCTGCCAAAGTGTTAATGGGGCTGAAGCAAGAACTGAGGGTCCCTGCTTAACATATGAGTTCAAACAGTTACCGTACCATGGGCTCAGAAGATAAAGGGGGGGCCTGGCCTCTATCACTTTCTGTTTATAAGGACAGGACTCCCTCATATGCAAATTATCTTTCAGGCACTAGGGTACAATTTCACCCTTGGGGTGGGAAAACTATCAGTTCTCTTCAGACAGGGCTGTGGGTCTCTTGGGAAACAGAGCTGTGGTCTAAAGATGCTATTGCTGTGTGTTCTGCTGTGCCTGGTGACAGTTCCCCAAGGTGAGAGATTCAGATATCCGACCTGGGTCTATGGAGATAGTTATGACTTCAAGTGACTGACATGGAATATTTTTTTTTAATTTGCAGGCGTCCTGTCCCAGGTGCAGCTTCAGGAGTCGGGTCCAGGATTGGTGAAGCCCTCCCAGAAGCTGTCCCTCACCTGCATTGTCTGGTTTCTCCATAACAAGCAGTGGTTACTGTTGGAGCTGGATCCGCCAGACCTCGGGGAAGGGGCTGCAGTGGATGGGGTGCATAGATTATGGTGGTAATACAGGTTATAACCCATCCTTCCAAAGCCGACTCTCCATCACCAGAGACACATCGAAGAATCAGTTCTCCCGGCAGCTGAGCTCCGTGACCGCTGAGGACACGGCTAAGTATTACTGTGCAAGGAGCACAGTGAGGGGAAGTCAGTGTGAGCCCAGACACAAACCTCCCCTGCAGGGAAGACACTGGGCAGCAGGGGGCGCAGAAAACCCAGCCTTAGACAGGCACAGATGGATGACAGGGAGGATTTCCTGTTGGAATTAGGGCTTTCTCACTTAACTCTTAGCCTCCCCTGGCACAGGTTTTCATTTTGCCATCTTTTTATCTATTTTACATTGGGATGCAAAGTTCAATGTCAGTAGTTTGAAATCACCAGCTCCTCCAAGCGAGAAAGATGAGGCTGTTTGCTCCTCCAAAAGATTAACAGTGTCTGACACCCTATGGAGCAGTTCTACTCTGTCCTAGAATCACTGTGATTCGGGATTCAACGGTGCCAATGGCTTATAGTTATCGAATTTCTGAATTTGCATCTTGTTTTGTTTATTTATGTCCATTAATTTGTTTTCTGTGTATTCTGCATTGTGTTTAATCATACTTCATATTATTATCAGGAATTGTTCTATTTTTTAAAATTGTTCTATTTTTTCCATCATCCTGGTCTCCACAAAACTTCATATATCGTATTCTCATTTTAATTATATCATCCTATTCTGTGACATCTTTTATATTATTTTAAAAATCTTTATTAACATGTTAATGGTTTTCCTTTTAAATATATTTTTCCTGATTGTGCTTCAATTTACAAGGTTCTTTTATAAAAATAACCTTATTCTCCCTTCAAGTTGAATTACTCCCCTTCTTGTGTACTGCACACATATAACTGTTGATTTCTGTTAAACCAGTGTCGTAAGTCACTGACAAAAGCTCAGCTCACACACAGGCTCTGTGTGCAACAGTAGTTTGCTCACAGAGAAGAGACAGAGCCGGCTCACCATCAGAGTAGGCAGCAGTCCTCACAGCCAGTGGTTTCACTCTGTGGCCAGTGCAGGGAGGGAGGTTTGCAAGCATCCCTCCTTTGTGCTGCAGTTGAAGAACAGCAAACATAGAGAAATAAGGCTGTGCTGTGAGCTGAAATCTCCTTGAAGGCAGGGAGTAGGTGTTTTTTGTTGTTTCTTGCTGTATTCAATATCATGCATATGACAAGCAGTTTGCGTGTTCAGCATGAGCCACAGGGCGTGTTGCAGGACACCAGCTACTAAAGAGTGCTTTTGGATCCAGAATATCCTGAGAAAGGCAGTCAACTGACAAGATCCTCACATTGCAGTAGCCAGACTGACACATCCGAAGCACACCTAGGTCTGTTATGGATTCCGAGGAAGGGCTGCTGGCTGCACTTGGACTGCCTGCTTCCTCAATTTAAATTCTTATTGGAGTTTATCTCATGTATTTTGTCATTGGGGGATAGCATTCTTGAATTTCAGCGATATGTTTTTCTTTTTGATGGTAGATGAAAGCCAGAATTGATTAACATAAAGAGACAGCAAGTAGAATAAGGGTTTCTGGGACTACAGTGGAGTGGTGGTGGTGGTGGAATAAAGGGAGATGGTGCCACTAGTTGAGAAAGGAAGATGATGTTTTCAAGCTAATTGGGGTAGCAGTTGTATAATACTGCTTGATGCACTTGAACTACGGATGGATATGACAACTGCATTTGCTCCCAATAAAACAGTTTTGGAGGAAAAGTGAGACAATAAATAAAATATTAAATAAAGAATATTTATTCCATTGCTAACACTTTTTATAAATTCAAATTTCTGGCTTATATCATAATCTCTTTTCTGATTGAATGTTTTAGCTAGTCTTTTGAAATGTTGTACCAGCAACACTCTCCATCAGTTTCTAATTGTGAGTAAAAAATGAAAACTATGTCATATTCTAAGTTATTTTTATCATATATGTGCTACAAAATAATATTTTCAACATTCTTCTCATACATAATTCAATGGAGAGGTACATAGTTTATTGTGCCAACCTGGCCGATAAACACTTATGGGGTCAATTGAAGGGCCGAGGGATAAATGGCTTGGTGAGCCTCGCCTTTCTAGTTCTAGGGTCACTTGTTTTCTGATGGTCAGACAATGGTGCAGCTGCCTTAGACAGTTCCCTGCTTCATCTGGCAAGGCTCACTTCCTGCAAGAACATCCCTTAAGAGAAGCTGCATGGACCTACCCCCATGAAGCCCTGAGTGCTAGAACAGCTGAGGGGTGACCCTGCCTGTGCTGAGATGCTTACACATTCTCTTACTTGGCTTTCTTCCTGCCATCGGCCTCATTGTGCATGTTTTGTGAGATGGAAGAAGACTTTGTGGATTGGTGTTGGGCATATGGGCTAATGTTGGAGTTGTGGGCTTGGGTACCACTGAGTTAGGATGTTTTCTTGATGTGCACTTAACCTTTATATAAAACTCTCTTATACATATGAGTTTCTGTGGATCATTTATCTAATGTACCCAGACTAACACAAATGGCATTAGATTATTATTGTGTTCAACAATTACCAACAGCTGCAAAATTCCCTCCCAAACACATCACAGAAACCCATAAAAAGAATTCTCACTTGACAATTTCTTCCTTAACATGGAATAAATAACTCTATAACTCTCTTGCTTGAATTACTTTGAATAGAAATCTGCTTTAAGTATGGTTCCTATTTCTGTGGACAGAATGAACCCTAACCTCTGTTTAATACTTTGATTGTCTTTCAGGCAAATGTCTTTCTTGATTGATATTTTATTGTGGCATATATCTCATAACAATATCTATAAAAATATCTACATGAATCGATCTCACTTCATTTCACTGCAACCAATTCAGAGTGTTCGCAACTTGTATCATTCTCTATGGCCAAAGATTTTCACGGTGAGTGAGAGTCAGTGTGAGTCCAGACAGAAAACCAGTCTCAGGGAGAAAGCAGACTTGCATGGATGCTAAGGACCCACCAGCTCTGGACCAAGAGAAGATAGAAGTGAAGACAGGAGTCTGGGTAAGGACTGCAGTGCCTGGTCAGCTAGAACTGCTGTGCTGACCACTATGGTAGCTCTACTGCCCATGGCAGGAAACCTGCAGAGACAACTCCAGGTAATACTCCTGACCAAGAGTCTGAAAGCTCAGTACCAGAAAAGAATGTTGCTGAGGTACCCACAGATGTGGAAGACAGTGTAAGTCCAGGAAACGCCTCTCGCTGTTAGCAGGCGCCTCTCAAAATACATTGAGCCCAATGCCCACCCTCGGTACTAACTCATGAGAGGATAAATGCACTTTTTCTTATTTCTGTGGTTTCTTTTAACCACACAATAACCATATTGTTAGGAAACCTTTTATTCCAACTCTAAATCTAGAAGATAGGGTTAAAGTATTTTTACTCCTTTCTAAATATTCTGAAATATCATAGGGCCAAGGAGCTTTATGGATGACATACTCTTGTTTCCCTATGTGTTCAGATGTATGGAAAGATTCAGGTAGGCCTGGTCTTGTTACCTAAATATCGTGAGGATAGAGATTGTCTTTAATTTCAATAGAACATCTGGGTATTTTGATGGAAATGACATAAAGCTACATTAAACATGAAATCTGCACAGATGTTTGTATGATTGCTAGAGTGAAGACCTCAGGGAGAAGACTGTATTCTCCCATGGCTGTCAGGGTAGCCAGCGCCTCACAAATCATCCCAGGTCTGGTAGGCACAATTGTACAGTGATAATAATTAAAGATTATAGTAAACTCATAGAGAAATACAGGCGATAGAAGAAAGAGTAAAATGATGGAATCAGACAAATTTCATGTTAGCATGCTCACCGTAGCCCCGCATGGTGATTCCCATAGAGATGGAGACCTGAGGGCAGGAGAGTGAGGGGAAGGAGAACAAGGGGAGAGGGGACACGGAAGCGAGGACCGCAGAGGAGAGCACCACGGGAGAGAGATTCTTTATTTCTAACCAAGATTTATATACCTTTGAGGGTGTGCAAGCCCCCTAATTTCAGGTAAAGACACACATCACAGGGAGGGGTCATACTATAGGTAATACAGTAATGAGAGGATGAAAATCTAGGGGTATACAGGCAATAGGAAGGGGAGGGATTGGGGTATACCTGTGGCAAGATGGACGGACCTCATTTCCCCACTTCCATCCTTCTCCCCCTCCCTCATAAATCCTTGGTAATATATAAATTATTTTGTCATATCTTACACGTCAAACATCTCACTTCCCCCACTTTTCTGTTGTCCGTCCCCCAGGGCAGAGATTTTATGTAGATCCTTGTAATCGATTCACCCTTTCTACCCCACCTTCCCTCCACCCTCCTGGTATTGCCACTCTCACCACTGGTCCTGAAGGGATCATCTGTCATGGATTCCCTGTGTTTCCAGCTCCTTTCTGTACCAGAGTACATGTTCTGGTCTAATTCTACCTTATAAATCCAGAGAGAGAGTTTTATATCAAACAGTAATTGTACATTAAGCAAACGTCCCAGCCCAGTGCACATCAAATCCATAAGTCTGGTATTAGCCCATATGTCTGATACCAATCTATAAATTCCTTTTCAGACCCATAAAACATGTGCAGTGATGCTGAATGCAGGATAATCACAAGCCAATGGGTGGAAAGTCTTGTGGATCCAGTGGCATTGTAAGCATCTCAGTGCTGGCTGCGATCTCTCTGAGGCTTCTTTGGCTTCAGAGGTCTGGTCGCATCCATTTGGCTTGCCTTCTGCAATGTCTCCCAAGGAGTAGCAGAGAGAGAGAGAGAGAGAGAGAGAGAGAGAGAGAGAGAGAGAGAGAGAGAGAGAGAGAGAGAGAGAGGTGTCTTCCACCTCCAAGGAGGAAGTACCAGATTTCTCAGAGTTCTCAGAAGGAGGCTATGCCCACATAAAAATCTCACTGACTATCTCCAGATTGGCAGCCTAAACTCCACGCCTACACTCCTAATCCTTAACTTGACACAAGATTAGGTGACTACCACAGGCTCCTAATCCATAACAAGCCCAGTTATTTTTTCCCTGCATACCGACACCAATCCAATACCCAAAGCTTTACACAATGGGTGGAGATCTACTTCTAAAACATGAATATAGAAAAATCGCTTTTGCTTGAAGGCTCTCAAGGAAATGCTCACTGAAAACTCCATTCCTATTATCTCACCACCCCCAAATTAGTCTTCTTCTGGGCTTTCAGTCACACCAAGATCTCTCCTGCCCCAAGGCCTTTACATGCACTGTCACCTCTTCCAAGCCCTGAAGTGCCAAGTTCAAAGTTCCAGTTAATCTCCCTGATCCTGAATTTTAAGAACTGTGTGTGTGGGAGGGAAGGGGTTGGGCTGTTTGTTGAACTGCTGGGTTTTGGAGCCATTTTTCATGCAACCTCATTTTGTCAATGACTGGTTAATTAATGCAGCATTCATTTGCCCTTCTTCCACTCACAGCACATGGCTTGTATCTTTGGGATCACTCTTCCACCATGCTCCATCTCCATGCTTCTGCTGGCATTGACCCAATCTGCCAGCTCCAGGCCTGGCTAGTCAGGGCATGACTTTCCTCTGTCCAAAGGGACTGGGTCAGACTCAGTATGAGACTCATGCTAGGTTAATGACATCTAACCCTAAAAAATGCCCCAAAAACAATTTCCCCATTGCCAATGAGTCCATTTTGAATCATAGAAGGTCCCTGTGGGGTTTCTCAGACTGTAAATATTTATGTGAGCAGAAAGTTCCATCTTTTTCCCTATGAGGTAGCTGGTAGGGTAGCACTGCCAACCTTGCAGTTAGCAATCCAATGCTTACCTGATAGTACCACCAATGATTAGAAAGGAAAAGAGCCTCTCTCTAATAGAATTCCTGAGCTTCTAGATAAAACTACAGCTGTCATCAGGAAGCCTGCGTGAAACTCAAAAGGAAACAGCTCTGAAAGGAAAAGGTTCAAACTCTGATGGTATCAACTGAGTGCCAGAACCCAGCTATTGCTGATGCTCTGTCTCCAGACTTACAAATTCCATAAACCTACCCATTAATTCCTTCTCCTGCTCCTTCCCTTCTCACGCCCCAAGGTACTTTGACTTAGCTTTGAAGGCACTCACAACTTCACGGGTTCTGCCTTGCACAGGTGTCTGCTTGCTTCCAGTTCAGTCCTGACATTTTCCCTATCTTTAGCCATGTTAGGCTTGCGTCCTAGAGCTTTCCTTTGCTTGTCTCCCTATTGCTCTTGTCCTATGAAGTCTGTGGCTTTATCTTTAAGTCTAAGTCCTGCCCTTTCGCTTTCGTAGAAATCTGTCTCTGTATCTTGGCTCATGGCAGGTTGTGTCCTTCAAAGATGACTGTCCTAATGTTGCACATCGCACATTCTCTTGTTACAAGATGAGTTTGTGTTCATTTTTCCAGAAACAGGGCCTGCTTTCCCTCTTCCTTGCATCTTGGCAGGCCTTTGACTATGGCAGAAGTGTTGCTCTGTGACTTCCACCTGGTCGTATTGGGTTGTTCACCATTGGGACCCTGTCAGGATGTTGCAAGGAAGACCAAGCCAAATGAAAATGTCACATATAGGGTTCTTCTTGAGCTCCAACCAATAGAAGTATCAGTCGTGTGAGGGAGTGAGTCTTAAGAGAGCTGCAGCCTCTGTCCTTTGAGCTACCCCAGCTAATGCTTGATGAAGCCAAAACTAGTGTCCTCACTGAGCTCTGCCCAGATTGCAGATTTGTGAGCAAAATTGATATCATCATTACTTTAAGATGTTATTTGTGGGGATACTTTCTGTTAGCAGCAGATTATCAGAATACTGCCTAATCAGACTGCATTGCCAGTTTTACTCTCTCTCTCTCCATATATAGATATAGATATCCTCCACTCATCTGTCAGTTGGTTGTACTATAATGGTTTGTGTATTGTTATGGTGCTGGAAGCTCTGTTCCCAGAATTTCAAATACCAGCAGGATTGCCCATGTTGGACAGGTTTCAGTGAAGCTTCTAGACTAAGACAGACAAGGAAGAGGGGCCTGCTAGTCCACTTCCAAAAATTACTGAAAGAAAACCTTATGGATCACAAGAGAACACTGACTGACTAATGTGTTTTGGACACACTATCAGTGGACAATTGCTAGAGGAAGACATCATATTTGATGAAATAGAGGGACATGGAAGATCCTTATTGAGGCAGATTGACCTAATCGCTGCAACAATGGACTTCAACATTCAGGAATGTGTGACAATGGTGCAAGATCAGACAGCACTCCATTCCATTTCATATAAGGTCTCCATGGATCACAGTAGACTTGATGGCACTCTCTATATGTTTGTCTTCAGTGACTTCCCAGAGGGCTGCTCTGCCTGGCAGCCTCTATTCTTCATGCTTCCAAATGGGGAGCACAACAGGTCCATAGTCACTGATATTCCCCTCAATCCCCAGGTCAAGTAAGGAGGCATGAAACTAACTATGTTGTTCTCTTTGCCTTGTCTCTCTTCCTTTTCCCCTCCTCCAACAGGGCTAGAGGGGGTAAATACTTACCTTGCAGTCTAGAAGAGAATTTCTTCCACACCAAAATCTTCTCCTTCCTCAAAAGGCACATACATGCTTTTCGCCTTGTTTTGAATTAAAATGGCAGATGGGATGGTAGGAAAGAAAATGAACTAGTCTAACAGAATGGCCAAACAGATTTACCTTCCACATAATAATGCAAATAACTCCTCAATCTTGTTATAGAGTCATGATATGATGAGCTCCATCAAAGTAGAGTAGAACAAAACGGAGGTCAGACCAGAAAGACCATATTGAGTTGATTTTGTATGAGAGATTCTAGTTGCTAATTATACTTTTCATAACAGACAGATGGCAGGTATAGAAGCCCAGACTTAAAATGTCTTTATCTAATTGCCTGCCTAAATATATATTTACAATATGGTCCTCAAAGGGAATACTTTCTTTACCTTAAATTCCATTTCTTTTTCCCCTTTTTATGTAATTTTATTGAAGTATCATTGATGTACAATAAACCATAGTGTGTTTTGCTCTTTGAGGTTTTTAAAAAGAATCATTTTATTGGGGGCTCCTACAACTCTTATCACAATCTATACATACATCCACTGCGTACATTTGTTGCCATCATCATTCTCAAAACATTTGCTTTCTACTTGAGCCCTTGGTAGTAGCTCCTCATTTCCCCTCCTTCCCCCTTCCCCTCCCTCATGGACCCTTGATAATTTATAAATTATTATTCTGTCCTATCTTACACTGTCCGACATCTACCTTCACCCACTTTTTTGTTGTCCCTCCCTCATGGAGGAGGTTATATGTAGATCCTTGTAATCAGATCCCTCTTTCTACCCCACCTTTCCACCATCCTCCTGTTATTTCTACTCTCAGCACTGGTCCTGAAGGGGTCATCTGTCCTGGTTTCCCTGTGTTTCCAGTTCCTATATGGACCAGTGTATATTCTCTGGTCTAGCCAGGTTTGTAAGGTAGAATTGGGATCATGATAGTGGGCGCGGTAGCATTTAGGAATGAGAGGAAAGTTATATGTTTCATCGTTGCTACACTGCATCCTGACTGGCTCATCTCCTCGCAGCGACCCTTCTGTAAGGGGTTGTCCAGTTGCCTACAGATAGATCTTGGATCCCCTAACTGTACCCCCCCCCTCATTCACAATGATATGATTTTTTTGTTCTTTGATGCCTGATACCTGATCCCTTCTACATCTTGTGATCACACAGGCTGGTGTGCTTCTTTCATGTGCGCTTTATTGCTTCTGAGTTAGATGGCCACTTGTGAACCTTCTAGTCTTTAAAACCCTAGACTCTTTATCTTTTGATAGCTAGGCTCCATAAGCTTTCTTCACCACATTTGTTTATACACCCACTTTTTGTCTTGAGTGATTGTGTCGGGAAGGTGACCATCATGGAATACCAGTTCCTTAAATTCCATATCTATAGGCTTAAGTCTTACCCACAGGAAACCTATTTTTATTTTATCCCTGGAACAAAATCTTGCAATAATTTTCTCTTTTTGGGCAAGTCCATCCTCAATCACTTATCCTTTAACATTTACAAGAATTTATCTGTAACCAACCCCATTTACATAGTCTCATTCATGCTATTTCCACAATAATTGCTAATAACCCTATTTTTTAGAATCGGCAGAAAGCATCAGCATCAATATCCCATTGCCACTGGGTTGATTTCAACTCAGTGGTACCCTATAGGACAGAATAGTATTGCCTCATAGGTTTCCAAGGCTGAAAAAAAATATCTTTATTGTGAGTTGGGTGAAGGTTTACAGAATACATCTGTTTTCCATTTGACAGTTCACACATATTTTGCTTCATGATATTGACTGCAATCTGCTCAACGTAATATCACTTATCGCACTTCCTCCTTGTATTTCCTGTTTCCATCCCCCCTTCTTTCCTGACCCTTCTGAACTTTATCTTTGAATAAATTATATCCTTTTGATTCAAAGAGTTGATTAGTGTTACTTTTTTACCTTATAGATCTACCTATTGTTTGGCTGAAGATTGAGCCAAGGGAGTGAGTTCAGTTCCAGATATGAAGGTGCCTAAGGACAACATTCTTGTGGGTTCCAAGAATCTCTCTCTGAGCAATACCACTGAACATTTAAAATAAGTTTAAACTTTGTTGCACATATTTCTCCTATTCTATCCCAAAATTCCAAAGCAAACTCATTATCATTGTGTTGAAGCTGACTCATAGAGACCCTACAAGATAGAATAGAACTTCACCCTTTGATTTTCCAAGGCTTAAATCTTTACCAGAGCAGACAAACTCCTATTTGTCACATGGACCAACTGATAGGTTAGAACCACTTTCCTTGTGGTTAGGAGATCAATGAGGAGTCCACTCTGCCATTAGAGCTCGTTAAGAATGCGATCCAGCATCCCCTAATGCTATCCCTCTCAGATCAGTTGGTAGTGGTAATCAATGTAAATCTTAAGGGGGTCAGACTTCCACATCGTAACTCTTCCTTGGGGAAGATGGTGGGTTTGAACTGCTGATTGATTAGCCCTTAAGTGCTTAATTACTGCCTCACCAGGGTTCTCCTTAACATCAGAACAGTGGACACTTATTGGTTTATCTTACTGGTCTCTGTTCCCTAAAAATTGCACTTCATCCACAGGGTTTTCTTCCACAACACACAGCTGCTAGTGTTTTTGGTTTGTTTTTCCACATGACTTCACCTTCCTGGTCAAAGCTGATTTGTCCAGGGCTAAACACACAATGAAAACATAGCCATATTTGCACACTACAAAATTTGAAGTGAGACAGCAAGCTATTTGTTGAGTTTTTTGAATGACTGAAGTCTAAAAGGAAGTGTTATGATACAGGAAACAGTGAGTTTTGATGTCCAGGATATATGCTGGGGACCCAGTTGGCACTCCGAATGACTATTCAAAGTGATGGTATGAATTCTCCTCTTCCATGACCTACACATATAATAGATATAACCACTAAGTCCATGATTTGACAAATGTCTTGTGTGATTGAGTTTGGGTTCCCCATAGGATTAGATCCTGAGACAAAGGTTTTAATTAAGCCATTTTCTGGGGAGATATCAATAAGGAAATGGGAAATAGAAAAGAGAAAGAAGGCAGCCAATGAAAAGTACATTATCAAACAATTTAAAATTGTGAGCAACTGGAGGTTAATCTTACAGGAGACACTGTAGAAAATCCACTAGTTATTCTGCCCAGAATGTGAGGGAGTGTGGCTATTTGTCCAACAACTCCTATGGGTCATTGGTTAAGGGTTACTCCAGGAAGCAAGAATTAACTCCACAACCTCCTAAGCCATGCATGCTCAGGTACAGTGGTCTACAGAAACTAGAGAAAGCAAGAAGAGAGATGTGCTGGCCATTCGGAATTAGGCTAGCATGCCAAGTTGTCAGACATGTCAGGTTCTTGAACTATCATAACTTGAAAGTCATCATGATCCTGTGAGATATACCACTGGTATTTCAAACACAAGCATAGTTACCCGTGGTGGAAAATTTTCAGAAAAGCTTACAAGCTAAATAGACTAGAAAGAATAACCTGCCAATCTACATCTGAAAAAAATAGTGGTGTTTGTGGAGCACATTGATAGCAGTGGAATATTGTTTCATATAGTGCAGGATGATGAACCCCTCAAGTTGGAAGACACTCAAAATATAATTGGGGAAGAGCTGTCTCCTCAAAGTAGAGTTGACCTTAGTGATATAAAGTTTTCAGGACCTATATTTGTTGATGTGGCAATGACTCAAAATGAGGAGAAACAGCAGTACTGCAATAACCACTAACAAGAAGATGGGATGCATGAAATATGGATCTAGAAAAATTGGAAGCCATGAAAAAATGGAACACATAAAGATCAAACACTCTAGGTGTTATTGAACTGAAATAGACTGGTATTGGCCATTTTGAATGTCACAATAATATGGTTTACATACCAGAGTAACAAATTTGAAAGGAATGGATGACTTTCATGTTAAAAATGAGAATGTTTCAACATCGATTCCAATGTTCACCATTGTTAGGTGTAGGATATATTACACCTACAAGGATGAATAATTAATAAAGTTATTATTCAAATTTACAGACCAACCACTAATGCTAACAATAAAGCCATTGAGGATTTTTACCAACCTTTTCAGTCTGAAATTGATGAAACATGCAATCAAGATTACTGATGACTTGAATGCAAAAATTGGAAACTAAGGAGGAGGATCACTAGTTAGAAAATATGGCCATGGGGATGGAAGCCACATGGGAGATCTCATGATAGAATTTTCCAAGAAGGATGGCTTATTGATTGAAGATTTATTTTTCAGGGATGTAAATAGTAACCATAGACATGGATCATGTATATTCGATAGAAATACACACGAATTAAATCAACTATATCTGTTGAAATAAACTACTATACATACTCGAGTATAACCCAAGGCAACTAATTTTATCCCCCAAAGGTGGGGTGCTTTTTCAGCATAAAAAATGTGCTGAAAAAACCTCGGCTTATACTCAAGTATTTACGGTATAAAGAAGTTCAATATCATCAGTCACGAGACTGGAGACGAACTGTGGAACAAACCATCAATGGCAAATTCAACTCGACTTCCAACAAAATTAAAACAAGTCTCCAAGAGTCAAAGTATGAATTTGAGTATATCTCATCTAAATTAGAGGATACTTCAAGAAGAAAGTTGACACATTGAACACAAATCACCTGAGATGATACGAGTTCTGCAATAATATCAAGAACATCATAAATAAAGAAATTCAAAGATAATTAAAAAGATAGAAACTAAAGAAAAGACAAAACGGATGTCACCTTGAATGTGGAGTAGCTGAAGCCAATGAAAGAAATGATGAAGTACGAAAAAGAGAGAGAGAAATATAGAAATAATTGATGAAGTAAAGACGCTGAATAAAGAAGCTGAACATAAAATTTCAAAGGGGAATTAAAAAAGATGGAATAAAGAATTATATGAAAAGGTGCAAAGACCTGGAATTAGGACAGCAAAAATGAAAAGCATGTGCATTTCACTAGCTGAAAAAATTGAAGAGAAATTCAAAATACAGAATTACACAGATAGCATCAAAAGAAGATGAAAGGGATTCACGGACCACATGAAGCCCAGGCTCCACAGCGCTGAGTCCAGAAGACCAAGATAGCATAGGGTTCTCACTGCAGATTGCTCTGAAAGTGCTCACAGTAGTAGGCCCTGGATCAACTGGGGAAAATGTAGAACTCAAAATAAGAAGACTAACCTTAGGATATGATAGGCACTAGTGGAATTCCCATTTGACACCTGACCTCACTTCCATGGCTCAACTTTCAGCCCCCAAATAGGAGACCTATACTGTCAACGATGTACAATTCAGAGCCCAGCATTTGTCAGGGAGTTACTCAGAAGGCAGGAAGGCATGGGAACGAAAGACCAATGGAAACGGCAAACAAAGGGAGGGAATAGGAAAAGTAGTATTGCATTGTAGGTATTGCAATCAATATCATAAAACATTGCATGAATTGTAAAGAAAATCAATTTACTCTGTAGATTTGCCCTCACATCACAATCAAAACAGTGTAAAAAGAAAATAAGTCATATGACCGAGTACACTGGTAGATCTTGCTGAAGACCAATTTCCAGTGTTAAAAGATGTCACTTTGAGGAATAAGGCACAGCTGAGCCCTAGTGGTATAGTGGTTACAAACATAATGCGTCAGAACCAACCAAGTTGGGTTGCTCAACACAAGATCAGCAGTTCTGCTCCCATACAAAGTTCCAGTATTGGAAACCCACAGGGATATCTCTCCCCTGTCCTATAGAGTTGCTAAGGGTTGGAATCAACTTGATGGCAGTGAACTGGATGTAAGCCAGGCTGACTAGAGACACAAATCAAGTGACACTCATATATGTGCAATAAATAGTTTTTAATCAAGAAGTCATTATAGTATTTCTATTTCAAGGAAATATCCCAGGCCAGTCCAACTCAAGTCCATAAGTCCAACACTAGCCCATAAGTTCCTTTCCAACTTACGTAGTTACATGCAATGATGCAGAATGCAGGGATGTCAAAGGCCAGTGATTACAATGTCGTGTGGACCCAAGGTCGATGGAAGCATGGCAAGACTCTGGCAGCTCTCAACGTGGGCAGGAAGCAGTCAGGTGAATGCAAAAAGAAGGGGAGGTTCCCAGGGCCCTCCTTATGAGAAAGCCATGGTCACAAAGAGGCACCATCAGGCTATGGTGTGATTGACAGATTGGATACCTACCTTACACTTTTACATATCTTCAAACTGACATAAAATTATATAACTATCATACTATGGCATTTTCAATCACCTCATATGTACTTGAAAATGGACAATAATTATGAAAGGTAAAATAAAAGTTGATGTCTTTGAATTATGATGCTGGTGAAGAATATTGAATATTCCATGGACTTTCAGAAGAAGGAACAAATCTTTCTTGGCGGAAGTAGAGCCAGAATGCTTCCTAGACGTGAGAATGGCAAGACTTCATATCACATACTTTGGACATCTTAACAGCTGAGCATAGTCCCTAGAGAAGGATATCATACTTGGTAAAGTGGAGTGGTGAAAAAAAGAAGAAGGTCCTCAATGGGATGAATTGGCATACTGGTTGCAAAAATGGTCTCCAACATTAACTGTGAGGAAACAGGCTGTGGGTGCTATGAGTTAGAGCCAAATTAACAGTGTCTAACAATGACAACTCCCCTCCCGCGCCCCATCTGTCAATTTGCTGCACTGTGGTAGCTTGTGCTTTGCTGTGATGCTGGGAGTTAGTCCACTAGTACTTCAAATACCAGGCAGGATCACCCACGGTGAACAGATTTCAACACATCTTCCAGACTAAGAACTGACAGGACGACAAAACAATCAGTCCACTTCTGAGGGATTCACCATTGAAAACTTTATGCATAGCAGTAAAATATTGTCTGATATAATGCCAGAAACTGAGTCCCTCAGATTGCAAAACAATCAAAATATCACCGAGAAAGAGAGCTTCCTCAAAGTAGAGTCCACCTTAATGATAACTCAAAACCTCACAACAGGAGCTGTAGATAACATCATAATAAATGGAGAAAATATTGAAGTTATCAAGGATTTCGTCTTGCTTAGATTCACAGCTAATGCTCATGGAAACAACAATCAAAAAAACCAAATAACATATTGCATTAGGCAAATCTACTGCACATAACCACTTTAAAGTACTGAAGATCAAGAATTTCACTTAGGATTAAGTTGCGCCTGGCCCAAGGCATGGCATTTTCCGCCACACCTTATGCATGTGAAATTTGAACATTGAATGAGAACGACTGAAGGAGAACTGGTGCATTTGAATTAAGGTACTGACAAAAAAATACTGAAAGTACCATGGGTGGAGAGAAGAACAAACAAATCTGTCTGAGAAGAAGTGCAGCTAAATGTTCCTTGGCAGATAGGATGGCGAGACTTCATCTCATGTACTTTGCAGATGTTATCAGGACAGACCAGTCCCTGGAGGACATCATACACATTACAGTGGAGGGGTTGCAAAAAGAGGAAGACACCCGATCAAATGGATCGAGACAATTCCTACAACAATGGACTCAAACATAACAAAATTTTTGAGTATGGGGCAGGACCAGACAATGTTTCATTCTGTTGTGTAGGCATTATTATGAGACAGAACTGACTTGAAGGCATCTAGCAACAAAGTGTACTAAAGCTTCTTCTGGCACCTTCATTTGCTAATGGATTATAATTCAAAATGAGAAAAATCATTGCAACCATTCATTAATAATCAGAACATGAAACGTGCAAAATAAGAATCTAGGAAAATTGGAAATCATAAAAAAACGGAATCTGACCTATAAAGATCAATATCCTAGGCATTGGTGAGTTGAAATAGTCCCTTTGAATCTTAAAATGATAATAATGACTATGCTGACAATGACAAATTCAAAAGAATGTCTCTTTCATGCTCAAAAAGAGCATTTTTAGATCTATCTTGAAGTGCAATGCTGCCTGTGACAGAATAATATTTATCTTCATACACAAGGAAGGCCGGTTAATAGAACCATTATTCAAATTTTCTCACAAACCACTAAAGCCAATGAACAATTGTACCAACTTCTTTAGTCTGAAATTGACCACACATGTACTGAAAATGCATTAATAATTGCTGACAATTGGAATGCACACATGGAAACAAAAAGGAAGGAAGAGTAATTAGAAACTATGGCTTTGGGGATCGAAAAGAAGCTGAAGACTGCATGAAAGAATTCTGCAAGAGCAATAACTTCCTCATTGCAAACACCTTTATTCAACAACAGGAGCGGCATATATACATGTGGAAAACACAGGAATGGAATTGATTAAATCTGTGGGAAGACATGATAGAGAAACTCAATATCATTGAGACAAAACAAGACCGGGGGCCAACTATGTAAAAGACTATCAATTACTAATATGCAAGTTCAAATCAAACCTGAAGAAAATTAAAATAAGAACGCAAAAGAGCCCAAATACAGTCTATATAATATCTGTGGTCGGTTGGGGTTTCTAGAGAAACAAACCAGTGATACTGATACATGTAGAAGAAGGAAATTTATATCAATAAAGAATTTTACATTAAGAAGTCCACACAACAAGAAACCCCAGTCCAACTCCAGCCCATAAATCAGATGCAAACTAGAGGCCCTTCCAGACTCCTGAAGCTGTTGGAGGAATAGCCCAAGGAACAGGAAAACCACAGGTTGGTGGAAGCAGAGTTGGGAGAATCCAATGTCAACAGGCAGTTGGCAGGCCACAGACAGCTCTTAGGGTCAGCAGGTCTCATGGTGATTGCCATCCCAAGAAGGCAGACGTAGGGTCCAGGGTCATTTCATCAGGAAGAAAAAGAGTGAGCCCATTCTCCACAGTCTACTTATAGCTATGAAATAGGTCATACCCCCAAGGAGAGTGTGAGCTGCACCTTCTGAAGATCCTGGTCAAGCTAAATTGACACGAAACATTAATATCACAATATCTCACCTGAATTTAGAGCCTATCTCAAGAATGGTTCGGACATATTGAACATTAATGATCAGCTACCAGAAGACTTGTGAAATAGCATAAAGGTCATCAATCTTTTTTTTTTTTTTGTCATGTCACCTGTGGCTATTTATTTATTTATCATAAATCATTTTATTGGGGGCTCCTCAAAAAGATCATTAATAATCCAGGAAAGAAAGAAAATACTACAGTGGATATCAGAGGAGACTGGGAAACTTGCTCTTGAACCTAAAGCAGTTAAAGCAAATGGAAGAAATGATGAAATAAAAGAGTTGAACAGAAAAATTTGAAAGGCCAGCTTGAGAAGATACAGTAAAGAATTATATTGTAACATGTAAAGACCTGGAATTAGGAAAGCAAAAGGAATGAGTACAGTCAGCATATCATAAATTGAAAGAACAGAAGAAAAAATCCAAGCCTCGGATTACAATGTTCAAGGATTATTTATCAAACTATTGAATGATGTAGGGAGAATCCAAAGAATATGGACGAAGTGTACAGAGTCTCTGTTTCCAAGAATTAGTTGAGGTTCTACTAGTTCAAAAGGCCAAGAGGAAGTTGAAGCTGCAATGTAAGCATTAGTGAAAAGCAAGGAAGGGATAGGAATGGAAATATTTCAACATGCTCATGCAGTGATAGTCCATGTCAAGAAATTTGGAAGATAGCTATCTGGCCAACCAACTGGAAGTGATTAATATTTGTGTCCATTCTAAAGAAATATGATGCAACAAAATCTGCAAATTAATTTAAAATAACATTAATATGACATGCAAGTACAATTTTATTGACGATACCTTTAAAAGTAGTTATAGCAATATGTCAACAGGAAGCTGCCAGAAATCCAGGCTGTATTAAAAGAGGGCATGAGGCAAGGTATATCAATGCTCGTTTCAGATGGACCTTGGCTGAAAACAGAGGATACAAGGAAAATGCTTACTTATGTACTATTGACTATGCAGAGGATTTTACTGTGTATCATAACAAACTTTGGGTAGCATATGAATACATATGAGAACAATGGGAATTCCCGTACATTTAATTGTGCTCCTGTGGTACCTGTACACAAACCAACAGGAAGTGGTTCGAATAGAACAAGTGGATAGTGCGTGGTTTAAAATCAGGAGAGTGTGTGTTGTGGTTATATCCTTTCACCATATGTGTTAGACAGGGTTCTCTAGAGAAACAAAACCAGGACATTTATGATTTGATAGATAGATAGAACACGAAGGAATATAACAGCTAATTAGTCCACATAGCAGTACAAAGGACTCAGTTTAACTCACTTCCATGCAACAGTAAATATGGCAGTACAGCCAGGCAGCAAACTGCAGAACTAGGTAAGGCAGCCACACACTGGTCTGATCACCAGAGAGCAACTGAGAGATAGGTGTGGCTTGCTGAGCCATTTATCTCTTTGCCCACGAATCAAACTGCGAACTTATTAATCCCACATGTTCTTATTGGCCAGGTTGGCACTATAAACCTACCTATCTATCACACTATACTTATTCAAATAATCTGAGAAGCTGCTCTGTATGAAGAAGTTGAGGCATCTGGTTTGGAGGAAGAATCATTAACAACCTGTATTATGCAGATGACCCAATCTTGCTGGCTGAAAGTCAATAGGCCTTGAAGTACTTACTGATAAAGCTCATATAGTACACCTTCAGTATGAATTAGTCTTCAACACTAAGAATACAAATGTCTTCTCAACTTGACAAATATAAACACACAACATCATTACAAATAGAGAAATGTAGCTAAACTCTATTTTACTTGGACCCACAATCAATACTCTCAGAAGCAGCAGTCAATAAATCAACGTATTTCATTGGAAAAATCTGTTGTAAAAGACCTCTTTAAAATGTGAAAGAGCAAATGTTTTACTCTGGGGATTAGCAAATTATGCCTGCTTTTAGCCTTGCTATTTTTAATCACCTTAGATGCATGTGAAAGGAGTCTTAATTTCAGTGTCTGGTATGGGTTGAATGACTAACAGCAAGGTTGGTGGTTCAACCCACTTGCTGCTCCACAGAAGAAAGAGGAAGCTATTTGACCCTGTAAAGATTTACAGCCTTGGAAACCCTATATGGTCACTGTGAATAAGAATAGACTTGATGGTAATGTTTGACATATGCATGTGAAAGATGGACCATAAATAAGGAAGACTGAAGAAAATATGATGCCTTTAAAATATGATGTTGCAAATAATATTGAATATACCATGAATGCCCAGCAGAGCAAAGAGGTCTATCCCGGAAGAAGTACAGCCAGAATGTATTTTAGAAGTGAGGATGGTAAAACTCCATTTCATATACTTTGAACATGGTATCAGGAGAAATTAGTCCCTAGAAAAGGACAAAATACTTGGTAGAGCATCGTCAAAAAACAGGTAAGCCCTGAATGAGATGGATCAACACAGTGGCTGTAACAATAGGCTAAAATATGACCATTGTGAGGATGTCACAGGACTAGAAAGGCTTTTATTCTATTGTGCATAGGGTCACTATAAGTGGCAGTGCGTGAGTTTTTGTTGATTAACAACACTGGGATATGAGCAATGTGCCCATGGCATATGCTAAACTGTCACCATGCTGGACACAGTTGATCTTTGTGGCTTTAGAGGGTAATTACTTAGAGGGTTATGATTCCACTGAATTTTTTTCTGTGTATTCAAACTATTCCATCCCAAGATTCCACATATCTATCCAAACCAAGCTCACTGCCATTGAATCAATGCTAACTCATATCGACCCTACAGGACATGGGTAAAATTGTACCTGTGAGGTTCTGAGACTGTACCTCTTTACAGAGTAGAGTCCCATCTTTCTCCCGAAGAGCAGCCGGTGATTTCAAAATACCGACCGTGCAATTAGCAGCCCAATGTGTAACCAAGAACTATTCAGGGAAGCTAGAGGGAGAGCATGAAAAGAAATGAGTAGTTGAGGTGGTTGGATGCGCATCCATCCCTTTGTTCTACTCTCTATGACTTTTTCTGAGTTCATTCAAAATGTAAATTAAGACACAAAATAGAATTCTACCCAACCCTGCTATATGCCTAAACACTATCCATTTTTCTCATTCTTACTACTAATAGAAGCTCAATTTTGTTTAGGGTGATAATGTACCTACTTAAATCACTCCCTCCTAGGCTCCCTTGCAGCTATGCATAAGCATTTGACCCAGTTTGGGCCAAATATGTGTAGGTGAAAGATACTGAGTAGGACTCCCAAGAAAGTTTTTGTTGTTGTTTAAGGCAAAACACTTGTCTGGCATAACCCATTTCATTTTTGTCCTTGGCTCTTCTGCTGTCATGCTCCCTAGTCAGAATATTGAAAGATGAGAGAGTCACATAGGTTACATGAGTTTGGCAGACCAAAAAGCATGCATTCTCCTATATCCAAGATGAGTCCCTGAGCAAATACTCCAGACCTAGGCTACCTATTTCAAGACTTACTATTGTATAAGACAAACCCCTGTGTGGTGCAAAGGGTTAACACAATTCACTGCTAAGACAAAGATGCCTTGGAAGAAAAACCTGGCAATCTACATTTAAAAATTCAGCCCTTGAAAACCTCATGGGGCACAGTTCTACCCTGAATCATATGGGGTAACTGTAAATCAGAATCAATTCAGTGGCAACTGGTTTGGTATTTTTGGTGTTAATATAAGAAAAATGAAGCTTTTGTGATTAGACCACTAGTGTCGGTTTGTTTTTTCCCATGTAGCCAGATGCAATTTGGACTGATAGAGAAATAATTAAAAGAATGTAGAGTTAAGTAAGCGTAATGATTATGGAACTAATCATTTAGCAATGGGCTGCTAACCACAAGGTCAGTAGTTCAAATGCACCAGTCATTCAGGGGGAGAAAAGTGAAGCTCTCTGCTTCTGTAAAGATTTACAGTCTTGGAAGCCCTATATGGGGTTGCTATAAGTTGTAATCAACTTGATAGCATTGTATTTGTTTGAGTTTGGTGACTTGTATGTAAGCTTTGAGGGGGTAGTAATAGATACTTTGAATACTATTCTTAGCACTATAGGTATTATGTCTTTTGCAAATGGATAAACGAACAAAAGCGATATTCATTTTGTGTTTTCTGTAGTTTGCCTTATTCTTCCAAGAAGATTGCTCAAGTGTAAAGACCCAGTCTTCTCTGGCATACTTGAATAAAAGAATAACTGATAGACACAGACTTGAACCCTGGCCTGTGTGATCTTGGGTGTGTCACTGTTTTTCAATCTATTTCTCATCTGTGAACTGGGGATTACACACGTAACCCACAGGGTTGTTTTGGAGATTCAGAGTAATGTGTGTGTCTTGGATTGAGTGCCCTTGCATACCGAGCTTATTCCTCAGGCCTGGGTGCAGGGAGTCTATTTGAGATCTGATGGCAGGGAGTGGGAATAGGAAAGCAGACGCAAGACTGAGTTAGGGGGAGAAGCAATCACAATGGGAACGGGGTGTTGAGGCTTTTAATTTAGGATACAGGGGCTTGATTCCCCCAGGACTTCTGAGCAACATGGGTTCTGTCCTAGAATTGTCTACCAGAAACAGGAGGCTGGGCTCTTCTTCGCCTGTAGTGGTGTTGAGCATTCCTCCTAGTAAGGTGACCTCTCCTACCTTCCTGGGTTTGGCTTTCCATGCCTTTGAAAAGGCTTCGAGGCAGAAGGACATGGAGAGCTGCGTGCTGCACAGTTGTGATAAGACACCATTTCAGCAGGAGCCTGCACTTACATAGAGCCGTTCGTCACTGCTATGATGGATATCAGGAGGAGCCCTGGAAGTGCAGTGGTTACAAGTTGGTTTGCTAACTTCAAGGTCAGCAGTTCAAAACTACTAGCTCCAAGGAAGAAAGATGGGGTTTTCTACTCCAATAAAGAGTTGTAGTGTTTGAAACTCGCAGGGGGCAATTGTACACTGCCCCACAGGATCGCTATGAGTCGGTATTGACTGGAAGGCAGTGAGATGGTGTCAGAGATGGGTCAAAGGAATGTGGCATGGCAACCCTAAGAATCTGCTACAGAACCATAAAGTGCCTGGGATAGATGAGTTTATTGTGCTTGACCTTTTAAAACCATCAAACGGGCAACAGTTAGAAAGACAAACATACCAAGTGTCATTGGAGATCCGGGGAAAGCAGAGAAACACTGCTAATGATGCAGGTTTGCTGCACAGCAATCTGGCAGAGCTTAGTGAAAGCCCATTGAATGGACCCTAGGACCTAGTGAGCCCCTCCTGGGCGTACAACCAAAGAAGCGCAATCACTGAGTTGACTTTCATTCCTCATGACCCTATCAAACAAAGCTGAATGGTCCCATGATGTTTTCAAGGCTTCTATTGGGAAGTAGACAGCCATGCCTTTATCCCACAGTGTGTGGAAGACGGCTTCAAACTACTGACCTTTGGGTTAGCAGCCAAGCACTTAATATCTCCCCCATCAAAGCTCTCTCCTGGATGGATAAAAACAAACAAAACCCCAGTTGATTCTTCCTCATTAGCAACCCTACAAGGCACAGTAGAATTGCTGCTATAGGTTTACAAAACTAAATTCTTACGACAGCAGACAGCCTCTCTTTGCTCCATGGAATAGCTGGTGGGTTGGAACTGCTCACCTTGGGGTTAGCAGCCCAACGCATAATTCCTGGGTATATAGGCCAAGCTATTTATCCAATTCACAGGGCCCTTGGGGCATTTTTAAAAGAATGGTCACCACGCTGATACCTGCAGTAGAGAAGAGTTGGAGCCGAATTGGATGCCAATCAACAGACAACTGAAGAAGGAAAAAAAAGAAAGATGATGATTGCTCATGACCAAGTGGCATGCAGCAGCACATGCAATTGATATGCAGCATGGCAATAACTCTTAATGACATTGCAAGGAGTTGAAAAGGTCAGAAACTGAATGAGATTTATATTGCAGTACCATTCATGGAAGCTGAAAGCCCATTCACCAAGCAGCATGGTCTAGTGCACATGGCTGTATGCCTATAAGGACACACACACACCAAGCACCCAGCAGGGGGTACTTGTCTGAAGAGGGGAATGGAAGTGATGTGAATGTGGAAAAGGAGGGACAAAACACAAGCAGGGCCTGACATTGATCAGGGTTCACTGTGTGCTATAAAGTAGGCATGATTAATCACTTCCCTGTACCAGAAGGCTGAGCTAGATTTTTAAAGCAAATCGAGTGCCTGGAACACAATGGTTGTTAGCTGCTGTTGAGTCAGCCTCCAGTCCAACTCACTGTGACAACCAGCTCCCAGTGACTCCATGGGCAATATTCTCCCTGGTCCTGCACCATCTCTTTGGTTGTGCATCAGATTGTGATTCACAGGGGTTTTCGTTAATTGGTTTTCAGAAGTAGAATACCAGGCTCTTCTTCATCGCTCATCTTAGTCTGGACACATCACAGAAACAGGTTCAGTCTCATAGCCGCACCCAACCAAGCTTCCCCATTTCAGTATCATAGCAACACAGAAATCAGTTCAGTACCACAGCAATAACCAAGCATCCCCCTGACAAATGAGTGTTGGATGCACATGAGTTGCATTGTCTTGGACTCAAACCCAGATCTCCCACATGGAAAAGGAGAATTCTACAACTGAACCACAATTTACCCTCAGAATATAATAAGTATCCAGTAAATGGTTATTAAGAATGTGGCTGCCAGGAAAATCCACCAATTTCCTGCCAAGGCTTAACACTAATATCTTCCCACACACACTAGAAGGCTGCAGAGGAATGACTTTCTCCATGCCAGCCCTGGTATCTAGACAAGGGACCCTAACACTGAACCACTGAGCCCCAGCAGGCTGGGGAGCAATGTCAAATTGGATGAGGGACAATCCTGGTTGAGTTAGTTCCCCTAAGCTCCTAGGGCAGTTTAGCATGTCCACAGCTGTGTTCTGAATAGCCATGCGATTACCACCGAGAGAAATTCTACATGCTTTCACACCCCATGCTAGTCGTTGCAGCCATCGTTGAGTACAGTTCATGCTCATCACTATCTAGAACTCACGGTGACGCTGTGGGTGAGCCATTGGGCAGGTAACCTCAAGGTTGGCAGTTCAAAGGCACCAGTTGTTCTCTGAGAGGAAGGTGAGATGATCTGCTCCTGTCAAGATTTAGCCTGAGGAATTTTATATAGGGTCACAGTGAGTCAGGATCAACTCAATGGTGTGGGTTTGGTTTATTAGACCCACCATCAGATCATATTTAATGTATTTATTAACATGTATATTTGCCACAAATCCAATGTCTTATTTTTATCACTGCATTTCAATACAATTTGTGCCTTTGTGATTCTGTATTTCATTGGAGGTATTTGGAAATATTATTCTGGGGAGTGGGCAGGTGTTCCATAGCCTTTCCTAAATGCCAAAAGGATCCATGGGGTTGCAATGGTTAAGACCCTCTGATAGAGTTTATCAAAGAGCCCTGGAGGCACAATGGTTAAGTGCTCAGCTGCTATCCAAAAGGTTGAAGGTTTGAACCCACCAGTGGCTCTGTTCTTGGAACAAAAACCAGGCAACTCATTCTTGTAAAGATTACAGCATAGAAAAGCCTAGAGCAGTGGTTCTCAAACTTCCTAATGCCACAACCCTTTCATACAGTTCCTCATGTTGTGGTGACCTCCACAACCATAAAAAATATTCTCATTGCTGCTTCATAACTGTAATTTTGTTACAGTCACCCTGTGCAAGGGTCCCACAGGTTGAGAACCATTGGTCTAGAGAGCTCGGCACTGATGCATTGAGTCACTATGAGTTGGACTGGACTAGAAGGTTCCTAACAAAAACACCAACAATCATTTTTTACCATGACCTTGTTAACTCAAAAAGATTAATAAGCAAATTCACAAATGAGGACATCCAGTTGCCCCTCCAAACTGGAGAAGCATGAGTTAAATGGTGACCCTGACCCCACGGTGTCCTCCAGCTGGTGCCATGCTGCCTTTATTCCTTCTGCCTCTCAGTTCTGTGGAGAAGAAGGGGAAAGGGAGGGAAAGAAAAAGAAAGAAATGAAAAGATAATTTTCCCAGCTTCTTCACATCACTGAATTGAACTTTACTTTTAATAAAAGTATTATGAAATGGAAATGGTGCTTTCACTATTTTGCTTTCAGGTGATATTCAGAGACATGGTGCTGGTAATTATTTGAGCCGGGGAGGTTAGTGTGCAGATTTTCTGAATATGGTTGAGCCACATGCCCCCTTCCAGGCCTAGCATTTCCCTGGGCTATGAGAAGTTATAGACAGTCTACCCTCTTCTTCCTCTGACTTCGCTGCAAACCACGGACACACTGGTTCTGACTTGACCTGGCTCCAGTACAGAAAAAAATATCCTCCTTGCATAATTGTAGTGCTTGAATTGGAAGGCACCCAGATACAAATCTCTCTTCTGGTGGCATAATGGGTTATGTGTTGGGCTATTAACTGAAGGTCAGCAGTTGGAATTCACCAGTCGCTCCTTTGGAGAAAGATGAGGCTTTCTTCTCCCATAAAGAGTTATAACCTTAGATGAGTATAAAAACTCAAAATGCATTGGCAGAGATTCCACAGAGAATAAGCCTCCATTAAATCCCCTGGGACCATTCACCAGGGATGGGATTAAACCCTGCTCAACATCAGTACATCAGAAAGTGTATTGTTGCAGATATGATTAGGTTAAAAATTAACATCTTATCATTTGTCTTTACTCTTAACACGTTTTTCATTTGTTCTTTTTTTAATTTTCTGCTTTCCTTTTTATTGAAAAATTAACTAATGTCACTAAACAAGTAGAGAATTTGTTAAATGAAAATCTAATCGGTTATGTAAATTTTCACTGAAAACATAACACAATTTTATTTTTACAAAGAGTTATAGCCTTGGAAACCCAGGAGGCCGCAGTATTTTCTCTCGATAGGATTGTTATGCACCCAATGGCAATGAGTGTTGTTGGATTTTGTTTCTTTATTGTTTTCTGTAGCTATGGTGGGGTATAGGGGTTATGTGTTGGGCTGCTAAACGCAATGTCTGAAATGGCAAATTTGAAATCCCAAGCCACTCCAAGGGAGAAAGATGAGGCTTTCTACTCCCCTAAAGAGTTCCAGTCTCAGAGCAGCCAGTCCACAAAGAGAACAACATGGCTGGCCCCACTATGAGACAAGATGCCCCTCAGTTACCAAGGGTGATACAGGGGACAGCACTGGAGACACAGTGTGCGAATTGCACCTAACCTGATTCCACCACACCGAGGCAAAGTGTGGTGGAGTGCAGTGGAACAGCAAGGGAATGGAGTGGCAAGGTCCCCAGGGAATGCTGAAAGTGGACTTTGGGGCCAGGTTGTGGTGCCTCAACAGACTGGATTGGAAAACACTCCTAAGGTCCAACAAATGATCCTTGAACTAACTACAAGCTCTTCTTTCTTGATGTGTTTTGTTTTGTTCTTTGTCAGTGGTTAGTTTTTGTTGTTTTGTTGTCTGGTTGTATACTGTTGCTTTGTTTTCCTCTGTCTTGTTTTCGTGCATGTTAGTGTCTCCACAGGTCTGTCTAAATAAGAGAGGCTGGATGAACTATCTGGAGGAAAAACAACAGGACCGACAGTTCCGGGGGCACTTGGGATAGGGGGAGGTACGGGAGGTAAGGAAGTGGTGTTAACAAACACAGGGACAAGGGAACAACATGGGACTCGAAATGGTAGTGAGGGGAAAGTGGCAGGCCTGGTAGGGAATGATCAAGGGTAAGGTTACGTAAAGAAGAGGTATAGCTGTAACCCAGGTGGGGATGGAGCATGGTAGTGGGACAGGAGGAAAGTCAAGGGAGATGGAGGAAAGAGCTAGGAGTCAAAGTGCATTTATAGAGGTCTAGACAAAGACATGTGCATGCAAATATATATATGGATGGGGAAATAGATCTATGTGAATATATTTATAGGTTTAGTATTAAGGTGGCGGCAGGACCTTGGGCCTTAAATCAAGCACTCCCTCAATGCATGAATACTTTCTTTTATTAAATTGGCACTCTACAATGCTCATCCTCCAGACACAACTGCTGAAGCCAAAGCTGGTGAACAAGTAAATGTGGTGAAGAAAGCTGATGGTGCCCGGCTATCAAAAGAGATAGTGTATGGGATCTTAAAGACTTGTAGATAAACAAGAGGCCATCTAGCTCAGAAGCAACAAAGCCCACATGGAAGAGCACACCAGCCTGTGTGATCACGAGGTCCCGAAGGGATCAGTTATCAGGCATCAAAAAACAAAAAAATCACAGCATTGGCTGCACACCTCCATGATACGATTGCCAAAGACAAACTTGTGCATAAGCAAATGTGGCGAAGAATGCTGATGGTGCCCGGCTATCAAAAGAGATAGTGTCTGGGGTCTTAAAGGCTTGAAGGTGAACAAGCGGCCATCTAGCTCAGAAGCAAAAAAGCCCACATGGAAGAAGCACACCAGCCTGTGCGATCACAAGGTGCCAAAGGGACCAGGTATAAGGCATTATGAAAAATATATGGTATATGATATATATATATATATACACATAATAGTGAATGAAGGGGGAAGTGCAGAGTGGAGACCCAAAGCCCATTTGCTGGCCACTGGAGATCCCCTCACAGAGGGGCTTAGGAGAGGAGATGGGTCAGTCAGTGTGCGATGTAGTACCGATGAAAAACACAGCTTTCCCCCAGATCCTGGATGCTTCCTCCCCCCAACTACCATGCTCCGTATTCTACCTTGCAGGACTGGATAGGGCAGAGGTTGTACACTGGTGCATATAGGAGCTGGAGGCACAGGGAATCCAGGGTGGATGATACCTTCAGGACCAGGAGTGTGAGGGGCGATACTGGGAGAGTAGAGGGTGAGTGGGTTGGAAACGGGGAACAGATTACAAGGATCCACATGTAACCTCCTCCCTGGGAGACAGACGGCAGAGAAGGGGGGGGGTGGGAGACTCTGGATAGGGCAAGATATGACAAAATAACAATCTGTGGATTATCAAGGGCTCATGAGGGAGTGGGGAGCGGGAGGGAGGGTAAAAAAAAGAGGACCAGATGCAAAGGGCTTAAGTGGAGAGCAAATGCTTTGAGAGTGTTTAGGGTAAAGAATGTACGGATATGCTTTATACAATTGATGTATGTATATGTATGGATTGTAATAAGAGTTGTATGAGCCCCTAATAAAATGTTAAAAAAAAAAAGAGTTCCAGTCAGAGAAACTCTCAGGTGCAGTTCTACCCTATCCTATAGATTTGCCATGAGTCGGCATCAACTGGATGGCAGGAAGGACACATAACGATTTAGACCTGGGCTTAGTTTGGGTTCTCACTGAAGCAGACCCTGGCCAAAGACTTAAAGGCAATGAGCTTATTTAGGAAACTCTCAGCATGCAGGTAATGATGTGGCATTGTGAGCCAGTGGAGGGAAGGCCACCGATAACAAATAGATTGTGAATCCAATTACAAACCTGGGAACCTGCTGCTTAATCACTTAGGAAGTCTCCAGGGGTAGGTGTAGCACACGCCTCTCAGAGTTTTGCCATCCAAGGAGTGAGGGGCCTGGTCAGGGCTGTTCCCAGGGGCATATGTTCCTCAGCACATTCAGCCAGCACCAGCAAAGGGACCTTCAGAGCTGGCCCTTGGTGACTGAGGCGAGTACACGGAATCAGGAATTTGGGAATGAAGAGAAGGAGCACCGGGAATGTCTGCTACAGATTGGAGACTGGAAAGTCCACTCGGTGCTCCTCAAGGGGACAGGCGCTCCCCTCTCTGGATCTCACTTTTAACATCGATACACAAAGGTCGATTCTGTGAGGGTCACAGACTGGGGACTCCCATGGCCAAATGAGGACCTGTGTGGACTCTGGTTGGCCTGCTTATTCACTGCCATCTAGAAGATTCCAACTCACAGTGACCCTGTAAGACCGAGCGGAACTGCCCCTGTGGGTTTCTGAGGCTGAAATTCTATATGGACTAGAAGGTCTCATCTCTGCACAGCCCCCCACCCTATCCCCCACCCCCCGCTCCCCCAGTGTGACTGGTGGTTTCAAACTACTGACCTTCTAGTTAGCTGCCCAACACATAACCCACTGTGCCATCAGGGCTCTTTGGCCTACTTGGCTTCTATCCAATGTTATTGAATCGCCTTTGAAAAAATCAGGAGGTTTTTAAGAAAACAGGAATTTTGACTTTCTCTAGAAAAATCGATCTGGCATCACTGGAACCTAAACTAGAGGATCCACAATTCCACGTGGCTCTGGGAATCTCAACATTTCTTCCTCCTGCTCAAAGTAAAATGGTTTAAGGGGACCTTTCACAGCTGGTGGGCTGGTCTCCTATCTAGAAAGTTGCCTCTGTAAAGAAAATGCATCTTTCTTCCCTTTTACCTAGTTGGGGGTGGTGAGGGTAGCAGGAGCCATTGGGTTAAGAAAAAACAGTCCAGGTAGCTTCAGTCTGCCCTGCCAGGGCTTTAGAGGCCAAGCCTTTTTTGCTCCAGCTGACTGGCCTGCTGTTTCCAGGGCAGCCTCACCATCTGTTCCCAGATGCAGGGAGGGAGCCGACTTTCCTTCATCACACCTGCCCCAAACTCAGGCCCAGAACTACTGTGTAAACACAGAACAACTTTTGTCTGTGGCCAAATGTGGGACCCCAAATTTCTTCCCTCTTTCCCGATACTCCTTCAGTGACTTGATGACCTGGGCCAGGCTGAGATGAATTAGCTTGCTCCTCACAGCTGGCTGCTGGGTTCCAGGCAACTCCCAGAGGCCACTGGCTGTGCCCATCAGTAGAAGTGGGAGTTGAGAACCCTCAGCTCTTGGCTGAGCAGCTCTGTCAGTCTGTAACTGTTGACTGTAGCTGCTTCTGACAGCCAGTCTAGCTGGTGCTTTAAGTCATTTCAGTCGCTCCACTTCAGCTGTGATTAGTCTAGAGTCTGTAGCCTCAGAGGGAGGGAAAAACAAAACACCTCAATGACTTTGAATCAGAGTGGGTTATCCTCTTTTAAAAGGCAGAAAGTCTGAATTGGAGGATATTTTGGGGGGGGTCTCTTTTATGCATTTCACATTTATGAAATAAGAACTAACAGTATTTGTTCCAGTAAGTGGATCAGAACCACCTAAGGGCCCACTCCTCCCACCAGGCCACGCCTCAATAAAAATAGAGGTCCATCACTTGTCTGGCATTTTGTGGTACTGTGGTGACTTTTGTTTTGTGAGATACTGGGAGCTATGTGATTGGCATTTCATATACCAGCAGGGTCACCCAAAGAGCTTCCAGACAAAGAACAGACAATGAAGAAGGAATTGGCTACCTGCATGGGAAGAATCAGCCATTGAAAACCCTATGGATAGCAGCAATACTGTCAGTTACTAGACCCCCCATGAACAACAGAAGAACATTGTCAGAACGTGTGCCAGAAGATGAGCTCTTCAACTTGGAAAGTACTCAAAATACTGGCTGAGGAAGAGGAAGAGCTGACTTTTCATAGGCAAGTCGACCATAATGATGCAAATCGAGGATAGCCATCAGGACCTTCATTTGCTGATGGGCTACAACTCAAAATGAGGAGAAACAGTTCAAATCGTCATTAATAATTGAAACTTGGGATGTATGAAATATGAATCTAGGGACATTGGAAGTCATTAAAAATGAAATGGAATACATAAAGATTGATATTGTAAGCATTAGTTAGCTGAAATGGACTGATATTGACCATTTTGAAACAGAAAATCTTATGGTTTACTCTGCTGGAAATGACACAATCAAGAGAAACAACATTGCATTCATCATCAAAAGGACATTTTAAGATCTATTTTAATGTACAATGTTATCTTTGCTAGGATGCTATCTAGCCCCCTTCAAGGAGAACCAATCAATACAACTATTGTTCAAATTTATGCACCAACCACCCAAAGCCGGTGATGCAGAAATTGAATAATTCTACCACCATATTCAGTCCCAAATTTGTCAGACTTGCTATCAAAATGCTCTTGGAATGCAAAAGTTGAAAACAAAGAGGAAGGATCAGTAGTTGAAAAATATGGTCTTGGTGATAGAAACCAAGCTGGAGATCGCATGACAGAGTTTGCAAGACCAATAAATTGCTGATAGCATATACTATATTTTCCAACTTCTGTTCTTTCCTCTTTGGTTCCAACATTTGCACTCCAATCACCAATAATTACCAATTTATCTTGATTGTATGTTAGAATTTTGCATGATTAATGATTTCTTCAAACATTTGCTCAACAACAAAAAAGGTGACCATAAATGTGGACTTCTCCAGATGGAATACACGGAAATCAAATTGACTACACCTGTGGGAAGAGACAATAAAAGAAGCTCAATATCAGCAACTGAAACCAGTCCAGGGACTGATTGTGGAACAGATCAGCAATTGTTCATATGTGAGCTCAAGTTGAAGTTCAAGAAAATGCAAACAAGTACACGAGAGTCAATATACAACCTTGATAATAACCCACCAAATTTTGAGAACATCTCTGAATAAAGCACAGTGTCATTTAAAAAAATGGAAATAAAGAAAAGATACAAGTGCATGTCAGAAGAGACTCTGAAACTTACTCTTAATCAGAGAGTAGGTAAGGCAAATGGAAGAAATGATGAAGTAAAGAGCTAAATAGAAAATTTCAAAGGACAACTCGAGAATACAAAGTAAAATATTATCACAAAATGTGCAAAGGCCTAGAGTTAGAAAACCAAAGCATATCATATTCAGCATATCTTAAACTGAAAGGACTGAAGAAAAATGTCAAGTCTCGAGGTGCAATATTAAAAAATTCTATGGGCAAAATATTGAATGATGAAGGAAACATCTGAGGAAGATGGAAACAATATGGAGTCACTGTATCAAAAAGAATAGACCAAAATTCAACCATTTCAGGAGGTAACATATGAGCAAGAACCAATGGTCAGGAAAGAAGAAATTCAAGATGCATGGAAAGCACTAGCCCAAAACAAGATGCCAGGAATTGCTGGAATATCTATTGAAATGTTTCCACAAGCTGATAAAGCACTGGCAGCACTCACACATCTATGTCAGGAAATTTGGAAAACAGCTACATGGCTAACAGACTGGAAGAGATCCATATGTGTATACATACCAAAGAAGGGAGACCAACCGAATGGTCAAATTATGTAACACTATCATTGGCATCACATGTGAGTCAAATTGTACTAAAGCTAATACAACAACAGTTGCATTAATTCATTGACAGAAAGTTACCATATTCAGCATTCAAGAGCCATCGTGGCACAGTGGTTACAGGTTGGATTGCAAACCCCAAGGTCAGAAGTTCAAAACCACCAGTCACTCCGTGGGAGAAAGGCAAGGTTTTCTACTCCCATAATGAGTTACAGTCTCAGAAACTCACAGGGGCAGTTAGTTCTACCCTATACTATAGGGTCAGGATGAGTTGTCATCAACTACAAGGCAGTGAGTTTGGTTTCCCAGAGATTTAAGCCAGATTCAGAAGAGGATGTGGAACAAAGGATATCAGATATCAGATGGACCTTGCCTGAAAGCAGTGAATACCCAAAAGATGTTTACTTATGTTTTATTAACACCCAAGGTATCTGACTGTGTGGATCATAACAAAACATGGATAGTTTTGAGAAGGGAATTCCAGAACACTTTGTCTTGCTCATGTGAAACTTGTACATGGATTAAGAAGCAGTAGCACAAATAGAACAAGGGTAGATTGCATGGTTTAAGAATCAAGAAAGGTGTGCATCCAGGTTGCACCCACTTATTATACTTTTTCAATCTGTATGGTGAGCAAATAATCAGAGAAGCCAAATTATATGAAGAAGAACACAGAATCAGATTTGGAGGAAATATTATTAACAACTTGCTATATGCAGACGACACAGTTTGGCTTGGTGACAAGGATGGGGGACTTGAAGCACTTGCTGGTGAAGATCAAGGATTGCAGCCTTCAATGTGGGATACAACTCAACACAAAGAAAACCAAAATACTCACAACTGAACCAATAGGTAACATGATGATACATCGAGAAAAACTTGAAGTTGTCAAGGATTTTGTCTTGTCTGGATCCACAAGCAATGCTCCTGGAAGCAGCAGTCAAGAGATGAAAAGATACATTGCACTGGGTAGATCTGCTGCATAAGAGCTCTTTAGAATGTTGAAAAGTTAGGATGTTACTTTAAGCAGGAAGTGCACCTGATCCAAACCATGGTATTTTCATTGGCCTCATCTGCATGTGAAAAGCTTGCCATTGAGTGAAGAAGACCCAGGTACACTGTATGAATTTGAACCATGGTACTGGCAAAGAATATTGACAGTACCATGGACTGCCAAAAGAACAAAGAAAATCTGTCTTGGAAGTACGGCCAGAATTCTCATTAGAAGTAAGGATGGTGAGACTTTGGACATGTTGTCAGTGGAGACCAGTCCCTGGAGAGGCATCATGCTTAGAAAAATGGAAGGGCTGTGAAAAAAGGTTGAAGGCCCTTGAAGAGCTGGATTGACACAGTGACTACAACAAGAGGACTGAGCATAGGAACACTTGGGTGGATGGAGGAGGAGCTGTTATTGTTACATTCTGCTGTGAATAGGTTTGCCATGGACCAGAACCAACTGGATGGAAAACTAAAAACAACAACAACAACAACAACAACAGGGAGAGACATTAAAAAGCCAAACTCACTGCCATTGAGTTGACCTTGATTCAGAGCAACCCGTGAGTTTCCCGAGAGTGTAACTTTTCACAGGAGGGGAAAGCCTGTTTAACCTACTACTTAGCAGCCCAGCCCATCACCAGGGCTCCACAAGGACAGAGAGAAGCACTGTTAGGGCTGGATAGGGCAGAGGCTGTACACTGGTATATATGAGGGCTGGAGGTACAGGGAATCCAGGGTGGACGATACCTTCAGGACCAAGGGTGTGAGGGGCGATGCAGGGAGAGTGGAGGGTGAGTGGGCTGGAAAGGGGGAACTGATTACAAGGATCCACATGTGACCTCTTCCCTGGGAGAGGGACAGCAGAGAACTGGGGAAGGGAGACTCTGGATAGGGCAAGATATGACAAAATAACGATGTATAAATTACCAAGGACACATGAGGGAGGGGGAAAGGGGAGGGAGGGGGAAAAAAGAGGACCTGATGCAAAGGGCTTAAGTGGAGAGCAAATGCTTTGAGAATGATTGGGGTAGGGAATGTATGGATGTGCTTTATACAATTGATGTATGAATATGTATGGATTGTGATAAGAGTTGTATGAGTCCCTAATAAAATGTAAAAAAAGAAAAGAGGAGAAAAAAATGATTAGGGCAAAGACTGTACAGATGTGCTTTATACAACTGATGTATGTATATGTATGAACTGTGATAAGAGTTGTATAAGCCCCTAATAAATTGTTTAAAAAAGTGATCCTCAATTCTATCTGAATCCTTGCCAGAGCTGCAAGTTGCCTTAATAAACACGAGCAAAAAAGTACCTCTGGCAGCAGACCGCTCAGGTTCAAATCCAGGCTCTCTAACTTATTGACTATGTGACCTTGGGCAAACCTGGACCTCTCTGTGCTTCCAAAGACTCACTTTCCAGAAGGGAAGTCATAAGCCAACTTTTCTTATTCCTCACTGGGTTGCTTTGAAGATGAAATGAGACATCTGTCTAAAAATGCTTCTGACCATCCCTTGGTTCTCAGAGCTCCACAAATGCTATGGATTATTGTTATTAGATTATGAATGATTTTTTTCCAAGTGTAGTGCAAAGATTAACATCAGTGCTACTTCTCTCTGACAAAATATAAATCCAAATTTCTAAATAGCAGGGTCTGAATAGATGCGCTGTTAACAGCATCTTGCTTTTCTCCCATCACTTGTCACAGTAAATCTGATAAGAAATGCTGGGCTAGGGCCTGCAGCCAAGCCCCTCACTGGCAGCGTGCAGGACCTCAGGTTGTTGGCAGGCCAAGGGGCATCACAATGGCAAGTGGAGACTCCACAAAGGGCCCCTGCTTCCTCCACCACGCCCCCCTTCCCCACATTCAGGGTGAAATGTCAAAATACAATTTTTTTGTCACCTGGAGAAATAATGAGCCCCCTTTCCCATTGCCTTGGCATCATCAGAGCGCAACAGCCACGTGGGGTAATCACTGTCTCAGTGTTAATGCTGCTCAGTTCAAACATTTACACAGGCCCTGGCGAAATGAAACCCGTGCTTTCTACCTAGGTGGAGTTTGAGGCGATTCAGCCCATTTGCTTCTGCTGAAGAGGCTACCTCAGAAAAACAGGAAATAAAAACATAGAGGGTGCCATTGACATTAGGTTTCTCGTTTTCCTCCTTTCTTCCCTACCTTCCTTTCTTCTTCTTGCCCTTCTCTTTCTCTTTTCTTCCTTCCCTCCCTTTGCTCACGTCTTCCTGCCTGCCTTCACCTTCCATCTTCCCTCCCGCACTCCTCCATTTCTTCATCGCTCCTCTCTCCCCACCCCCACCTTTCTTCTTTACTTCCCTGCCTTTTCCCTTCAGCCTCCCAGTCTCCCTCCTTCACTCTCTCCCTTTCCTCCTTCTTTTCCCCACCTTGTTTTGATCCAGTGATTTGTACTCCTTTCTTCCTCTCATCCCACCCCTCCCCATTGCTGGAGAAACATCAGTTCCTTGTGGCGCTGGTTTCTTGGCGCCAGACCCTGTTCTTTGGGTGTTCACAAGTCTGCGTCCTGTGTGCAAACATAAGACAGACATATGATCAGGGTTGGACAGAAGATGGGATTTGACAGGTGTTCTGCATCCCAAATGTTCAGGAGGCAAAGGTAAAGTCAGGCTCCTGCCTTTAAGGTTATCTCTCCCATTGTAACTGCATCCCACAAAGGCTCCTGCCTCCTGGCCACATGAGGCCTGCTGCCTGCCTTCCTCTAGCTCCTGGGGAATTGGGGCAGCAGTGGCAAGAACAACAAAAATCCCCAGGAGTTGACAAGAAGGGAGGCTGCCTTGCTCGAGAGACGGCCCCCTCACCCACCTGCATGTTGTTGAGATGCAGGTTCTCATCCCTGTGGCTGGGCAAGAAACGCCTCCTCCCCAAACGCAGTGGCTTCAAACAAGGACCATCATCGTGTGGTTGCTGGGAGGCCACTGGGTCGTGCTTGGATTCTCCCATGAGTTGGCAGTCACATGGGAGCTGGGGCAGGGGCCTCTGGTGACTCCAGTGCCTACACGTGCACTCAGAGGGCTGGCAGCTGAAGCTGGCCGTTAGCTGGGTGCTTAGCTAGGTTGTTGGTTGGAGTGTCTCCACGTGGCCTTTCCAGGTGGCTCAGGCGTCTTTCAGCATAGTGTTCGGGTGCTGAGAAGTGTCCTGAGAGGTAGCACGTGGAGGCTAGACATTCTAAGGGTGAGCACTCAAGAAGAAGTCTTTGAAGGGATTTTTCAGAAGCCGTGAAGCACTATGGGGGAGGAAAGGGGGTTTCCCAAACTAGATGTCACAGTGTCATCTTCTCCATAATCTATTGGTCACAGAGGTCATGAAACATCCCAATTTAAGGGGAAAGGACATAGACTCTACCTTCCTATAGGTAGCCTGTCAAGGAATTTGGGGGTCACATACGAAGACTGGGAGACCCTGGGTGGCACAAATGGTTAAGGACTCAACGTATCAAGAGGTGGGCAGTTGCACCCCTCAGAACAAATAACTAATGGCCTGCTTCTAGAAGCCCACAGGCTTGAGAATCCTGTGATTTGTAGTTTCTCCCTGGCACCCAGGGGGTCCTCGGGAGCCAGAACCAACATAACAGCAACGGGTTGGGTTTTTGTTGGTTTTGTTTGGGCTAATATTAAAATGACTAGTATGAAATGATATATGTATTGTGTTTAACTCTCAGGACTCTGATTATGCTGAAGTTGAACAAAACCGTCTGCCTCTTCTATGAACGCCAGCCGATGGAGGCAAAGGGTGAGGGTCTAGAGGAAGAATGAATGTCAAATTCCCGTCCTCATGTTTCAGCTGTCCTTAAAGGGCACAGGGGATAAACCAGATGTCTTTGATATGATTTTAGCCTAATGACGTGCTAGTATGATGATGAGCAGCCTGAAAAGTGGTTTTAACTAATGTGATCCAATATTTGAAAAGTTGACGATTTCACATCGAATTTTATATTCTCAGCATCTCAGTTACAAACAGAAAATCAGGCCTTAAAATCCTTGCATTTCCCCAAGGCAACAACAGTCTGGAGCTAGAATTTGAATGTCCCCTGTGGATGAGCTGACACGTGCCTGTTAACCACAGTCCCCATCCATCCCTATTGCCCCCAACACAGAGGTTGGCTACAAGTATCCTTTATCTATATGGCTAAATAGGTTAGTTGGTTTGGATTGGGTTGCTAGTTTTTCCTGTTTTGTTTTTGCTTACTTTTGATTTTTGGGGGGCTAGGAAATGGTGTGTATTTTGGTACCATGTCTTCCAAAGCAAGAAAATAAAACCCAGTAAGCCAAGAAGGTCAAACAGTCTAGATTAATGATGAAAGGAGGAGCCCTGTTGGTGAAGTAGATTATGAGTTGGACTTCTAACGGCACGATCAGAAGTTCGAAACTCCCCCCACCCCCACTCCACAAGAGAAAGATGAGATTTTCTACTCCTGTAAAGATTTACAGCCTTGGAAACCCACAGGGGCAGTTCTATACTCTGTCCAAAGGGTTGCTATATGTCAGAATTGATTCCAGGGTAGTGAGGTTTTCTTGATTGATATAAATAATTTTTGGTGAGTATTGAAAAAACCAGTCAATATTATTTTTAATACACATCAAAGAAGGTCCACATTAATTGTTCACACAACCCTGCCACCTTCTTTCTTTATTCCCTTGCCTCCCACTCTCCTTTCTTCCTCCCTATGGTCTTTTATCTCATTCTTTTTCTTTCAAGGGTTAGCCTAGGAGTGGGAAAGTCTGACTAATTCTTAACCAAAAGACTAAATTGGTTTTATTGTTGGTGTTATTACTTGGGTTAAATTTTTTTTCTTTTCTCTTCTTCTATTGGTTTGTGTCATGTAACCCAGAAAATGGGGAAACATTTGGAACATCAAAACACTATCCTTTCTCAGTAGACCACAAGCATTAAAGGCAATAGAGATAAATACTCCAATAATAACAATAACATACAAGGATAGCTAGAGAGATAAATAGATAGATAGAAAAACCACAAAATCTGAGCAGTTGTGGGAAGGAGAATGGGACTAGCCCCGTGAATAAATATAGGTTTGCCTGAGAATAGTTCTATATACATATTAGCATATACTACAAATATGACCATGAATATAATAGTGCATCCAGGAGGCATAGTTATGAAAATGTCTTAGCTAGAACAAAACCCCTTGAGGGAGCGTGTCCTAAATATCGGGGATCAGGAACATAGCTCTGAGAGACCCGAAGGTCAATTGGTACAAACTAGCTCACAAAGACAATGTTCTGTATCCATCAGGGAAGTGACTGGGGTCTTCAAAAGCTAGTGAGTAGCAAACTAAAAGTCGGTTCTTGGTCTCACCCTATGTGTTGGACAGGGTTCTCTAGAGAGACAAAACCATATTGCTAGTAATTATATATAAATATATCTATAAAGCTAGATATACAATACAAGAAATGAACCACTAAATTATATACAGATAGATAACACAAGAAACTAACAGTTAAATTATAAAACAGTGAGACACTAGCATTCCTTTAAGGCTGAGAGCCGCCAGTTGCCAGTCCCTTTCTGTAGAGAGAGTTGGGCTATATATACCCAGGCAGCAAACAGCAAGGCAAGTAACCAACTGTCACCAACTGTCGGTCCCCAGCTCCAGAGACGAACATTCCAATCCTATGGGATTAAATGGACCTCAACTTACAGCGACACAGTCCACAAGCTAGGCATCCCACAGACAGTGTACCCCTTTAAATTGAGGCACAGAACAAGCAAGGTGAGGCTCACGAAGCCATTTATCCCTCTGCCCTTCGATTAATCCTACTTGTGTTTATCGGCCAGGCTGGCACAATAAACTATTGCACCCTGTCTGGAGCAAATAACGTTGAAGAAGCTCAAGATACCTGGCAACAATTAGTCCAAATCAGCAATGGACTATGCGTACCTCAGCCTCTATGATGCTAATGTCAGAAGAACTAAATGGTGCCTGCCTATCACAAACAGCTGCTCTGAAAGGGATCATGGTACATGATCCTAGATAGAGTGGGGAGTAATGTGTAAGAAAACTGAAAGTCATACTACTACTACCAATAGTAATAATAATAATGATAAAAGATGAGGTTTATTGGTTAGATAGACTAGTGAGATCCCCACTACTATGGTCCTTCATCACCCTTCGGAACTGAATTCAACCCCCTGAAAAATAGGTTTATAAAGTGAACCTTATGAGAAAAGATTGCAGCCCTCAGTATGGATTACAACTCAATGTCAAGAAGACACACATCCTCACAACTTGATCAATAGGTACCATGATAAATGGAGAAGTTTGTTGTTTTTTTTACTTGTTATTTGTTGAAGTTGTCACGGATTTTTGTCTTGATGAGGTCTATAATCAATGCTCTTGGAAGCTGCAATCATTAGATCAAATGACGCATTCCATATGGATACATTTGGTGCACAATACGTCTGTAGAGTGCTAAAAAGCAAGGATGTTACTTTGAGGACTAAGGTGCACCTTACCCAAGCCATAGTAATTTAAATTGCCTCATAAGTATGTGAAAGTCAGACATTGAATAAGGAAGGCTGAAGAAGAATTGATATGTCTGAATTGTGGTGCTGGTGAAGAATATTGAAAGTAACATGGACTGCCAAGGGAACAAACAGATCTGTCTTAGAAGAAGTATGGTCAGAGGGCTCCTTAAAGGCAAGGATGGTGAGACTTCCTTTCACATACTTTGGTCATGTTATTAAGAGAGACTCGTCCCTGGAGAAGGACATCATGCCAGGTGAAGTAGAGGGACAGTGAAAGAGAGGAAGCCCCTTAAGGAGATGGATTGACAGTGACTGAAACAAGGGGCTCAAGCTTGGGAACAATTAGGAGAATTATTCAGGGCTAGGTAGTGTTTCTGAATGTTTGGCATAGGGTCAATGTGGGTTGCAACTGGCTCAATGGCACCTGATAAGAACAACTACACCAAAATGAATCATAGCACTGAGGAGCACACATTCCTCAGAACCATCAACCATTCAAAAGCAAATAGGCAGTATTTGCCCAAGGCCAAATTCAAAAGGCAGGCAAGGTTAGGGGAGAAGGGTGAATGAAAACAGGAAGCAGAGTTTCAATGGCATGAGTGATATTACATTGCAGGAGATTGTCATCAATGTCACATAACAAAACGTGTATAAATTGTTACGTACAAAGCTGATTTTCTCTGTAAATCTTAACCCACCTTACAATGAAAAGTTTCTTTTTTAAAAACAAAGACACCATCGTTCATATTATAGACACAGCCAAAGATCTCCTGGACAATCCTAAAATGATCTCCCAAATGATTGGGGTAGTTAGCCCTCCCCAGGGAGTTCTACCCATTGAAACGCTGGGCGGTTATGGCTGCAATTATATTTCAGGCCAGAAGAGGCAGCAGAGGCCTGGTTGTTCAAATGCTGCAAAACTACCAGACATTGGGCAAACAGTTTCTTTCCACGGACCACTAGCGGCTCTGTCATATCCATTGATCTGGTGTTCAACACTTGGCGACAGAATCCAGCCCGCTGGGTTTGGGTGGGGTCTGTTTCTCACCCATGCTTGGCTTGGGATTGTTCTATGGCATCCACAAAGTGGAGTCCTTTCCTTTCTGATGTCCCGAGAAAGCTGTTTTCTCCTTTTTCTCTCTCTGGCCCTCTTCCCAAGAACCCTGGGGTTCACTCTGCTTTCCTCTGGTTGATGTTTCTCAGGCAGTTACTTGACCTCGGTTCATCTACTGCAGGTGATCATTAGCAAGTAACTGTACCGTCCTTGGATGGTATTGTTCATGAGCTAGGCTGCGAACTACGGGTTAAAGGTTTGAGTTCACCCAGAGGTGCCTTCCAAGAAGGGCCTGGTGATATGCCTCTGGAAAAATACCCACCCCAGCCATGGAAAATTCTAGGGACCGGACTTCTCTAACACAGTTGGGCTCTCCATGAGTCCGAGTTGACTCAATGGCAATTGGTTGCTGGTATTCCTGTAAGTAGAAGACAACAATCTTTAAGCAGTCCCTCTTGGATTCATGGGAGGAGGATGGCTTCCTCTGAGAGAACTTCTCAGGGCTCCAAGGGCTCAATGATCTTACAAAAAATGAGAGAAATGATGAGCCTGATGACAGATGATATTGCTATGCAGGCCTCGTCTCAGGACGCTCAAGTTTCCAGGTCTTTCCCTGACTCACAGTGGAGCCCTGTGAGGTTCCAAATAGAAGGGCACCCTTGCTCCCAGGACCTGGAGCCTTGTAGCTGAGCAGAGCAGTCATGATGAGAAAGAGGACCCAAGGGGGAAGTCAGGGGGCTGCTTCACTTGTCTCAGTGTCAAGCAAACAAATGTTTTCTCAGGAAATTTCTCTTCAAGAGTGTTCTGATTTCTTGAAGGAAATCTTTTTCTGAACCATTTCCTCAGGGGAAAACCACTCAACTACCTCGGGAAGGAAGATTTTTCTCCTTCCAAGCTTACCAGGCTGTGCTAACTCACAGAGGAGGTGTGACTAGCAGGCAATGAAACTGATTTCCAGACTCCTATGAAAATCAGCAAGTGCTCGGCTGCTAAGTGAAAGGTCGGCAGTTGGAAAACTCCAGCTGCTCTGCAGGAGAAAGTGGTGGCTGACTGTGTCTGACAAGATGACAGCTTTGGAAACCCAATGGGGCAGTTCTCCTCTGTGTTCTACAGTTGCTTTGAGTTTGAGTGGACGTGACAGTGATAGATCTGATCTTTTTCCCCATGAAAATCAGCTTTCACGAATACATGTGCATTCATGGATGTCTGTGTCTGCTTTGGCATGCATGTGCACATATGTGCCTATTTGCACGTGGATGAATACGTCTGTGAATGTGCGCGTCTCTATTTACTTTGCCATGTGTGTGCACGTGTCTGCCTTTGTCAGTATGCATGCGGGCTCAGGCAGCATAAAGAGATCACAGAGAAACTTGGAGAGAAAGAGAAAAGTAACCTATTTTCTCATGGGTCTCCCATACCTGACAGTCTACTGGCATCCACCGCCACGAAGACCAGAGGTCACTTCATGCCATGTGTCCAGCTGCCCATTGCTGGTTGAGGTCAGTCACCAGGGAGGCAAGTCAGACTGGCCTCGCCAACCTACCACCCACCTGCAGGAGTGATTCCCACCATCTGTCCTGGAGCCCCTCCCACCTTACTCAGCCTCCCTAGACCTTGAGTGAAAGGCGTTTCCAACGTTTTTACATAAAGATTTCTGAGATTGACTGAAGAAATGATTTCATTTGACAAAACAAGAAGCTTTGAATTTAAAGATTTGAGGCAAGTGCCGTCCAGAGAGGGGGACACAGGACGGGGCCATGCTCCCTTCCGGTATGCACAGGGGTTGCTATGAGTTGGAACCAACTTGATGAGCACCTGCCAGCAACAACAACAACCAGAAGTTGTCCAAACTTCTGTGGCCTCAACTCGGAAATGAGAATATTATTATTGCCTCCTAGAAAGAACTCAAGGTATGTACAATTGGTTCATAGGCGTTTGGAAAGTGAGTACATTAAGTGGACTGATGACATTGATAAGGCAATAAGAAACTGAGAAGGTCTCACTAACAGGTGCTTTCATATCTGTAACCAGTAGATTCCTTCCTTCTTCATCTCTTGCCATCTTAATCAGCTCCCACACTTTCCAGGAAGCTTGAGGGATTAAATATTCAGTCTGGTCCTATTATAAGCCTCAGCCTCAGAATCAGAGGCTTTACCTCAGGTTTGAGGAGCTATACTGGGAATGAGGGAGAGTAACCTGTCTTTTCTATTGCTCTCCTATCGGTCCCTCTTCCCTAGCCCTTCCCTGTCTCTGGGCCTGCCTTTCCTCCCTAGAGCAGTGGCTTCCGGGAGAAGGGGATGGAAACAATGAGCACGATGAGCACATTCCTGACCAGGCCTCTTACCATGCTATGTTCCAACCCTCTCTTGGAAGGGCCTCCATGAAGTCCTCTCATGTCATCTCACAATAACTTGTTAGATACCATTGAGTGAGCTCCTGACTCATAGCAAAAGTACACACAAGAGATTGAAGCACCACCTGGTCCTGCACCGTCCTCACAATGGTCCTTGTGTGTGAGCCCATGGTTGCAGCAGTGTGGAGGAGATCCTGTCCAAGAAGGCTGCCAGTGGGTGGGAGGGGCTGCAGCTTTCAGAGACTTTGGAGGATGCCAAGGTGGATAGTTCACGGCGTATCATATGAGGTCAGCCAGCGGGCCTTGGGGGCCCTTCCCATTATCCATAGATATATGAAATAAATGGAGGCCCTCAGCAAGATGGGCTGCAGACACCTCCAGGATTCACTTGATCCTTGGCAAGTTTCCTTAGCCTTAGGACACCACCTGCTGGAACTGTGGCTTTGCTGCCTCTCCTGGCTCTCAACTTCCCTCCTAGAGGACTCCAGCCACCCTTCTCCTTCCAGATCCTTCCAGCAGGAGGCAGATATTGGTCTCTATGCTTTTGCATGTGGCCAGTTTTCTAGGGACAGATCAGCCTCTCCCAAGAATTTGGGTTCACCAGAGTGAGCATGCCCACAAGTCTGCAGAGCGTACGGCCAGGCCTCTGAAGAGAGAACTGCTGGAAGATTTGCCCCTTTTGAAAAGCGCTAATTCCACAGTTGAGAGCTCATCTCCTGGGGACTCAGCTTGAGTCTCAAGGAGCACATCCCCTTTGACACTGCTGGCAACTCGAGGTGCTGTGGGTCATTTTCTTGCCTTTGAGGAGTGCAAGGGAAATGCTACAATATGTCCCTTCACATGAACCACCAATCCTTATCTGGAGAACTCTCCGAGATGACAGGGATGGGAGGGAGATGTTTCTGGGGCACGCTTTCACCTGCACATCTCTCAGGTGAGTCAAACATTTGACCCCCAAAAGTTGAGTATGATGGTGAGAGTTCAGGCTGGGAGATAGAGTGTCTGGGTTCAAATCAAGAGACTGCACATCTCAACTCCCATGGTTCTCCTGCATAAAACCCAAGCCAAGCAGTTTATCACTTCCCTGCTGAGTATCCTACTGAGGCCAGCTAAACTCATTCTTTGCTGATGACAACGTTGCTTGTACCAAATGGCTTTGCCATGTAGCCCTTAGCAATGGCCAGAAGGGCTGCTCATCAAACCGCAGAGCAGGGCTTCTGGCGCACACGTTAAGAAGGGGGCTATTCACAACAAGGTCAGTAGTTCAGAACCCACTAGCTGTTTCTCTGGAGAAAAACTGTGGCTGTGTGCTTCCATAAAGATGCCCAGCCATGGAACCCCCCTGGAGAGGGCCATGATGAGCTGGAGTGAGCTCTACAGGAGTGGGATTTTTTACTGTGGATGTAATCCCACCTGGGCAGAGATTTTCTTTGTGACATTAAAGAGGTTGTACCTTACACCAAACACTTGGCTGATACAAAAGGATTCAATTCAACACTGAAGCAAACCAACTCCAAGGGAAGAAGGCAGCTGCCATGCAGAGAGCTCCAAGGACCACCAACCATGGAGGTAATTGAAGCCAAAACAAGAATACCGCCCACCAGCCCTCAGCCCCCAGGGATGGACAAAGAGAGCCTGCCCATCAAGCTGGTGCACTGGCATGATGCTGTCAGCCTCCGGTGCTGTGAGAACATTGACTTTGGTGTGTTAAAGGCACCCACTTGTGGTATGTTTGTGATGTCAGCGTGTGGAAACTATGGCAAGCCCCCCTCCCTGCCTCACAGCAGCAAAGCCTCGGCATTAAAACCCCGTGCCTTCTGTGGCGCTTGCCAGCTGTGAGAGGGCAGGAAATGCCCTTGGCTTTTCTGCTCCTTGTTGCGACCTCCCTCTGAGGCAGGGAGCAGAGGATGTGAGGTTGGAATCTGTTTTGTTTCATCACTACCCTTTGTCATCTCTCTGAACACTGTCATGAGCTCCTCACCAGTGCTTCGCCCTCTCTATCACCAAGCCATGTGCTCTTTAAAACATGCACACACACACACACACACACACACACACACCTAATGTTCACATTTTGAGGCACATTTGTCTTTAATTCACTAATAATAATAATTATTCAAAGCCACTTTACCATCTGCATACACTTAGATCATGGATGCCAACTGCCTTCTTAACATTTCCCAATGAAATATTCAGCAGCGATTATATTAAGCCTGAAGCTGTTCATCCAGTTTGTGTTAATCAAAACAAAAACAAGAGACGAAGGGATCCAAAAGGACATGTAAGATCATAGACTGAAAGTAGCCCCATCGAGCACCAAAGGCTTGTCCAGAAGGGCAGAGCCACAGGTAAAAGCTACGTCTCTCTGGAGTTGCTGGCATTTAACTAGATGCAAAATGTCAACGCAGGAAATGGCTTGCCCAATGCAAATACTAACAAGGGAGGCATGTGTTTCTGTGTAAATGGAGCTTTAGCCAATCCGGGCCTTCAGGATCCAGCTCCCATCGCAGCATCCACGGGAAGCACCAGGGGAATGTTCCGTTTGCTTATTTTTCCTCTCTTTGCTAAGAAGAAAAAGAGCCTTTGTGGCCTAGTGGCTACAAGTTGGGCTGCTAATTGCTATATCAGCAGTTTGAAACTACCAGCTGCTTTGTGGGAGAAAGATAAGGCATTCTGCTCCCATAAAGACTTCGAGTCTCAGACACTCACAGGGGCAGTTCTACGCTGCCCTATAAGTTGGCTGTGAGTCAGCATGGATTCGATGGCAGTGAGTTTTCTAAGAGTAAGAAGTATCTAGGGGTGTAAACAGTTAATGAGCTCTGCTATTAAGGGAAAAGTTGTCATTCCCAACCCACTTAGAGGAGCTGTGAAAGAGAAGCCTGGCAATCTTCTTCAGAATCCTCGGCCATTGAAAAGTTTATAGAATGTATTGACCTTGGTTGTTAAATAGATCCAGGTATATGGTGGAGCATACAGGGACCAATGTCAAAAATCTCTGAGACAGATGCAAAAACTGTGAGGGAATGAGTTGTTGAGCCTGGGGGATCAGGACCATCATCTCTGGGATTTTCAAAGTTCCTGAGCAATCAGGAAAGGGGCAACAGTTGGTCTCTCCCCATCCAGAAGACAGCAGAAGAGGAGAACTGATTGGGCACAATGAATCAATGACTAGTGACTCAAGCAACGATCACCCTCCACCACTGGAGACCAGAAGAACTAGATGGTGCCTAGCTCTCACTATCGACTGCTATGAAAGAGATCACATTAGAAGGGCTTGATTAGAGTAGAAGGGAAATGTGGGGCAAAGCTCCAAATCATGATAAAACACCAAGCTTACTGTTTGGATAAAGGCTGGTGAAATTGCAAGACTATGGTGCTTAGTTACCCTGCAGGTCTGGAACTGAACTCATCATGGCTCGATGTTCAACCAAACAATAGACAGGTCTATAATGGGAACAATGACATTAGAGACATACAAATACCGTAGAATAATAGATCACATGAGATCAAAAGACAGCATTCCCCCAAGAACGAAGTTCAAAAAAGTTGAGAATGAAGGAAGCTTGGAGACAAGAAACAAGAAGATGTGGGAGAAGTGATGGTACATTGTGGAATTTGCTATCAATGACATGAAACAAAATGTGTATGCGTTGCTCAATGGCCAGCTGAGCTGCTCTTTAACCTTCACCCAAATCACAATAAAAATGTTTTTAATCAAAGAAAACTTCATGGTTCACTTCTACTCTGACATACACGGGGTGATGAGGAAATAGTGTCAACCGGGTTTGCTGTGGTCCAACCACCAGACATGTGCTTATGGGAGAAAGAGCATGCTGACGCTGGCAATACCGAGCAGGACCAAGATGGTTTTATTTGCCTGCATCATGAAGATGGTAGCCCTGGTGGTGAGATGATTCAGAGCTCAAGTGCTAACCAAGAAGCCACCCAGTTTAAACTCACCCAGCCCTACTGAAGGAGATTTCCCTCCTCAAAGGTGTTGTTGGTTGTTATGTGCCATTGAGGCGATTCTGACTCCCTGTGATGGGAAGGAAAGGCACACTGTGCTATAGTGTAAGGGTTTTCAGTGGCTACTTCCTCTGAAGTGGGCAGTGGAACACTTCTTTGTATTCTGTTCTTAGCCTGGAAGTTTCCCTGACACCTCTTCACTTCGGGTAACCCTGCTGGCATTTGAAATACCAGTCACGTGGCTTCCAGCATCACAGTAACACACAACTCACCACAGCACCACAAATGGACAGACAACAACAGGATAGGAGTCTTCATGGGAGCAGGCAGTCACGTCTTCACTCTCTCAATGGGGATCAGTGAGTTCAAACTGCCAGTCTCTCTGTTACAGCCGCACATGCAACCACTGTGCTGCTAGGTACATTTCCCTAAAATTCTGCCTAGAAAAATCTGTGGAACAGTTCTTCTCTGTCACAGAGGGTCACTGTGAGCCAGGATGGGCTCTGAGACACACAAATGCAACACCATGAAGCCACCTTACTCTGTCCTGCTCTTATTTAACTCTATTCTTTTCTGAGCTATCTTTTCCATATATTCAGAAGAGACTGGCACTGAGCAGTGTTAATTCCACCAAGGCCAGGAAGGAGATCAAAGAGTCACAAAGGACTATCTCTTTGCTCTCATGCCACTGCACTAAGGAGGCTTGGGTGGCAGCTGGAAGCTGCACATTTCACTCCCTGTCCCTACACTCTTGGCTGATTCTCCTCAGAGTGAGACTGCCCCTTTACCCAGCTCACTGCATTGGCTGTCTTGCTCTGAAAAGAGAATTCGCACATGTGAGTCTGACTGGGTGACAGATGGGAATCTTAATGCTGCTCTTTGGAATATGAAAGGCCTCGGATCAGAGTGCTGCAGGGGAGTGATGTCTGCAGAAGACCTGCTGGTCTCCCAGTTAGAAAGAAGCCTTCCCCTTTGCCTCAGAGGTGCGTTCACTGTGGGTGGCAAGTCAGATCCTTGGGCTGGCACTCTCAGTAAACAGATCATATGGGCACCTTGAGAAGTGCTTGCTCACTGACCCAGCTCCCGAAGGATGTAAATATACCAACCAGGATGACTAAGGACACCAGTGCCTAGAATGATCACATTCTTTTCATGTGTACAAATGAGGTGGGCAGCCACCTGCGCTGATGGTGGCTGCACAGTGTCTGGAATCACACCTGGCTAGGTGGACCATTGAAAGAGTTGGTGACATGATAATAGGGAGTACACCCCCTTGCCAGTAAAGCTGAGGAAATGGCATTTGAGGAAGCAGGGGCAGCTGGGTCACCAGCATGAAGTCAGCGAGAATGTTGCTTGTGCCTCCTTTGTTTACTGGTGGCTGCTGGATCTGGGTAGTGAGGACACCATGGCTACTGCCAGAATTCTCCACGGACCCTGGTTCCACTCTCAAGTCGCTGGCTTCATCACTACCACTGCCATCGAGTTGATTCTGACTCACAGCAACCCAAAAGGACAGAGTAGAACTGCGGCTGGTGGGTCTGGGGGGCTGTGGATCATTATGAGAGCATTTCTATCTCGCAGTAGCTAAAGGGTCCAAAATGCTGGCCTTATGGTTAGCAGCCCAACATAACCCACTTGGTCATGAACCCTTGCCAGCTGATCCAGGGAGTCCATTCCCAAGTGCATATCTAAAAGAATGAAAGACGAGTACCCAGATGGATGCTGCACTAATCACTATGGGCAAAAGGTAAACAATAAGTCAACAATACCCATCAGTAGAAGAATAGAGAAAATATGATCTACACAGAATGGGATATACATATAGTCTGCCACAAGAAAACTAAGGCCTTTGATTCAGACAGACTCTGTAACACAGGTGAACGCAAGACATGTAGTGAAAGACGCCAAACACCAAATGCCATGTATTGTGAGTCCATTTAGAGCAAAAATGCTGGACAGGTAAATCCTGTAGAGCCATAGAGTAGATTGGTGGTTTCCCAGGGTGGGGTGGGAGGGGCAATGGGGAATGTCTGCTTAATGGCTGCAGAGTCGATGAAAATGTTCTGGAACTGGAGGGTGGAAAGCTTTCACAGTGTCCTTAAAACTACTCTTAAAAAGGGGAGAGAAAGAATCTGCAGAAAGCACAGTTCTGATTGACTCACATGAATGCGGTCACCAAGAATTGGAATCCACTAGAATTGGAATAGCAGCTAGACTATTGTTTCCTTGGGAGGTGCCTCCAGGAAGGACCAGTGGAGAAGGGTAATACTGATAGAGCAAAGGGAAGAGGCCGATAAAGAAATGTCATTGAGTAGGTTCCCAGAGACAGTATAAATCCTCTTGTCGTTGTCCCACCCAAAGGCTGAGGGAACTGGAGTGTGGCTCCACCTATCCTCATGTGTCATTGGTTAAAGTGGCATTAGGTCCTGGAGGATGTCAACTCCTCTGTCTGCTCAATGACTGTTCCCTGTGTGGGGAGTTACATGTGCTTCCTGTGAGACCATTGGCATTTATGGCAGTGGTGGGTGCCAAATGCTAATACATGGGCACATTAGCAGCTGCTACAGCAAGTGCTGTACATTTTTAGCTTCTTGAGTGACAGGTGGGCCCTACCTCCTGCCTATATTCAGTGGTAGGGTGTTCAGATGGGGGCATCCGAAAAATAATAAGGCCCTATTCTTTGCAAATAGACATTATTATTATTTTAATCTGTCCCAACCCCCTTTCTTATCTGTCCCTGTGAACTACCTCACTGGCTGAAACATCAGTTCCCTGGGGAAGACATCACATTTCAATACGGTCACAATGCTGTTTTCATTGGCCCAGTGGAGACACTGACATAAGATGTGTCAACTAGACGCTTTTTCTGGAGCATTTCCAAACAAAAAACGAAAAAGAAAGTCCCGCTTTTGCAAGTGGCCTGGCATCTAAGAAGCATAATTCAGAAGCACATGTCCCGCCACGTGGAGGAGGCAGTCTATGTTGCGAGATTACAGCATGTGCCCTGAGAGACAGACACAAAGAACACAGGAACATGCCAGTGGTGGTCAGGAACCGTCGACAGAGCCAGCTGTCCTCTTGTTCTCCCCACCTTTCCATTTTCCTAGGATTCTCTCTTCCAAGTATTGGTCTCTTTACCTGTTTACAACCAAATGAGCCCCAAATAAGATCCAGATCATAGAAATAGAAGGAGGAAGTTGGATGGAGACTGCAGTTCATACTCTCCGGAAGCCATTCAGACTCCCTGAAAGAAGGAGACACTGTGATGGAATTAGCTCTGGATTCCTGACATTTATTGAGGAATGCTCAGGGAATAAGCACCTGTGGGGGGAATCAAGGAAGGGCACAAGAGGGAAATCTCAACAGAGGTCTCAGCCCTGCCTATGGAGAGTGTCATAGTCAGTGTTCCCTAGAGAAACCAAACCAGTTATATAGCTGTAACTGGAGATATTGATATATCCACCAGGGCTCCTATGGTTAACCACTGCACGGGCCACTCATTGCCATCAAGGTGGACTCAAAGTGACTGTGTAAAACAGTATAGAACTGACCTTTTGGGCGTTGGAGACTGTAACTCTTCAGGAGATTACGAAGCTTCATCTTTCCCTCAAGGAGCCCTTGGTGTTTTCAAACTGATGTCCTTGCTGTTGAATGCCCAAAGGGCCACCCACTACGACACCAGAGCCCCAGAGAGTGAGGCTTATTTCTAGGAATTGGCTCACATAGGGAAATGGCAAGTTCCAAATTCATAGGTCAGGCAACAGCCTAAAGAGCTCTGTAGATGTTCATCCTAAAATCCATAGGTTAGGTGATGGGAAAAGACAAGAATAAGAATGGTCAGAACACACCCTAGGGAAACTCCCTTTCTGCGCTGAAGGCCTTTGGCTGATAGGTTTACCCCTTCCCACATTATGGAAAGTATTCTATTTTGCTTGAGACCAACTCCTTCATAAGAGCAAATAGATGAGGTGAACAAGCGGCCATCTAGCTCAGAAGCAATAAAGCCCACCTGGAAGAAGCACACCAGCCGGTGCGATCATGAGGTGCCAAAGGGACCAGGTATAAGGCATCATGCAAAAAAAAAAAGAATATATATATGTATATATATACCATAGATAATGAAGGGGGAAGTGCAGAGTGGAGACCAGAGGCCCAAATGTCGACCACTGGAGATCCCCTCATAGAGGGCTTTAGGAGAGGAGATGGGTCAGTCAGGGTGCGATGTATTACCGATGAAGAACACAGCTTTCCCCCAGATCCTGGATGCTTCCTCTCCCCAACTACTAGGATCCAAATTCTACCTTGCAGGACTGGATAGGGCAGAGGCTGTACACTGGTGCATATGGAAGCTGGAGGCACAGGGAATCCAGGGTGGATGATACCATCAGGACCAGGGGTGTGAGGGGTGATACTGGGAGAGTGGAGGGTGAGTGGGTTGGAAAGGGGTAACTGATTACAAGGATCCACATGTGACCTCCTCCCTGGGAGATGGACGGCAGAGAAAGGGGGAAGGGAGTCTCCGGAAAGGGCAAGAGATGACAAAATAACAATCTGTGGATTATCAAGAGCTCATGAGGGATGGGGAGCGGGGACAAAAAAAGAGGACCTGATGCGGAGGGCTTAAGTGGAGAGCAAATGCTTTGAGAGTGATTAGGGCAAAGAATGTACAGATGTGCTTTATAAAATTGATGTATGTATATGTATGGATTGTGATAAGAGTGGTATTAGCTCCTAATAAAATGTTTAAAAAACAAGAGCAAATAGATGAATGCTTGTTTGACCAAAAAACTGGGCACCATAGCCTCGCCACATTGATATGCAAAAGGAGCCATCACAGGGAGCTCTGTAACTGGGACCTGGCCAAGTGGTGACCAGTAGCCTGGGACTTTGTAGCCTAATGTGTTGCAGCAAATTGCTTACTAGTTCTCCTCTAGCTATAGTCTTTGTAACGCCTACCAATGACAGGGTGGAACGATGCCACCGAGGGAAGTAGATAGCATGCTAATAATATCAGTAAAGTGCATGGCATCCTCAAAGAGGTGAGACCATTCAAATAAGACCTGTAGACCCCTAATGTGGGGATTGGTCGGTATGGTCATCCTGGGTGAGTTAACTCAGAAACAGAAAGTGGAGTTTCAAGAGCACCGAGAAAGACGAGCCAGCAGTGGAGTGAGCTCTTTGGATCCAGGATTATTACTCTGAGCACCACCTCTGTCCAGGAGACAGAGATCCCTGACACTGGATGCATCAGGAGACACTGAAAAACAGTGGCAGATAAATAGCTCATGGAAGCACAGGCAGCAGCACCAAGACCCCAGAACAGGGAGCTCGCCAGCACACAGAATGAGAAAGCTGAGTGTTTTGGGTCAAGGCTTCCAGACAAAGCGGGCTGCCTCAACGCACCTATCAGCAGAGCTGAAAGAACTTTGCACACGGTCCCAAGCAGAGCAGAGGTCAAGGAGCTGCAGGGCACAGGCCAAGGACCAGAAAAAGTTCTGCCTCTGGACACCACTGGGAAGAGACTGTCCTGACTGAAGAACTATATCCCCAGTCATTTTTGATCCTGAATTGTCACCTGCTAGGTCCCCAATTAACCCCAGAAACATAAGTATTGTTTGCGAGTTCTGTGTGGCCATTGCCACTTAAGGATTATCAAACCCAGCAGAGAAGAAGAGAGTGTCATGGTAGGGATGGTTGGTGTCAGAAACTGTGAAAAGAAAGGAGGGTGGAGGCATTTTGATCTCTGTCTCACAGGAATCAGCCTTGGGCTGTTTATCTTGATTTTCCTCCATTGCCTTTTGTGAAGTTACAGGGGGGTCAAATGCCTCCACTATGCCATTTATACCCCTACATTGACAAGTCGTTGGATGAAGGTTAGTTTGGGAAGGAGCAGACCATGGATGAGCTCTCATCAGCTGAAGCAATCCCGATAGGGGCCAGACAGCTGGGACCTTTTCTATCAGTGGCTCTCTCAGCAGCTGGGGAAATCAGTCTCTTGGCCCTGAGAGGAATCTGGGTGACACACTCATCTATGACAATACCCTGAAGAACAAGCTCCCACAAAAACCTGGCTGAGAACTCTCGCCTAGAACACAGGAGTGCATGCCTAGCTAATAATAGCCATTTAATGAAGGCCCTATGATTGGAACTGTGCTTCATTTACAGATGGAAAACTAGAGGAAGGGATTTAAGGTGGCTAAGTTAATAAGTGACAGAGACAAGATTCAAACAGAAGTTTGAAGCTGGTACTGTTAGCTTTTTTTCCAGGGCTGGGTTTTAGATGAGGCAAATGAGACACTTGTCAGGCACACAAGGTAAAGAGGCCTTCCCTCTCCAATGTGACTTTCCCCATAAGTCTGAATCATGGGCCTGGTGTGTCTTATTTGCCTTCCCTGAGTCTCAGAACCTGGTCTAGTCTGATTTGCTATTTGGAGGAATAAGCCAGAATGCTCAAGTACTCTGAGTCAAGACCCAATCTCCCCTGGAATTGTTCAGTGGGACTTACCAGCCTCTTCCTTCGTGTTTCACTTTTCTAGAAACCTCCATGGAGGACTAGCTCTCATGAAGAGAGCTTCAAAAAGCTCATGGCAAAATTCCATTATTTTTTCATATCATTTTTCCACACGCTTTTGGAAGCTCCCTCCTCATCCCTTTCCACAGTCTTTCTCAAGGAAAGAGACTGTTGCTGGTTGATGTCAGATGCCCCTGAGTCTGTTTTCTACTCAGAATGCTCTACACAAACTCTATCAACAAATAACGCAGAGTCAAACGTGCTGTGTGTCTTTAAGTTGATGTCAGCTCATAGTGACCCTACTGGACAGAGTAGAACTGCACCCAAAGGTGTCCTAGGCTGAGATCGTTATGGGACCAGCTCATCAGGTCTTTTCCCCTTTAGAGCCCATGGGTAGGTTCAAACTACCAGCCTTTTGTTTAGCCACCCAGTCCTTAGCCATTGTACCACCAGGGCTCTTTAAAACAGGGATTAGGTTGATTAATTTTAAAATCTCCAGGAATATTTGAAAGCTGCTTCCCAGAACACCCTTCCACAGATTGTTGATTAAGACGGGCATTTGGGGACTCATTTCTTTCTCATTTGTGTAAGTGCACTCTATGAGAGGGGTTTCCCTTCATAGATAGGTGATCACATACTATTTTTCCAAATTGAACCACTCTTGGTGGTATAATGGGTTAAGAGTTGGGCTGCTGCTAATGGCAAAGTTAATGGTTCAAACCCACCAGCTACTCCTTGGGAGAAAGATGAGGGTTTTCTGCTCCAGTAAAGATGTGCAATTCTGAAAATCAGCAGAGCCAGTCTATTGTGCCATATATGAGGTCAACCCCATGGCAGTGGATTTGGTTTTGGTTTTGGTCTGTGGGGGAAGTCCTTAAGTCATTCTTTAGCCACATGGAGGAGTCCCTGGGTGGTGCAGTTGGTTAACATACTGGGCTACTAACTCATAGGTTGGAGCTTCAAGCCCAGCCAGAAGTGTCTCTGAAGAAAGGCCTGGTGCTGCATTTCAAACAACAACAACAAAATCAGTTATAGAAAAAAACAACAGAATGTCGTTCTACTCTGGTCCAAAGGAGTCCCTATGAATCAGAGTTAACTTCATGGCAACTGGCATGGGTTTGGTCCATGGGAAAAAAGAACCCTTCATAATTGCCTCCATGCCCAATAGTTCCTTTCCTGTATCCCTAGACCACCCCAGCACCCTCAGCATCTTGCCTTATAATTGCCATGGGTCCGTCTGTCTTCCCAATGGGCTAGACCGTGATGCAGCCGCTGCCGACACAGAGGGATTGTGCAGTCCTTGCATGATCTACAGTCCTCATGACATATATCTTGAATGAAGATTAAGTGATCCTCTCTAGAGCTTAGCTCAGGTGAATCCACTACCTCAGCTGGAACCGAAGTGGTGCCAGACCAATATCTGTTTTTAAAAGATAGAAGGGCATTCCTAATCTTTGTGGAGAAACAGAGAGGATTTAGTGAAATGTTTCTGCAGTTGAGGCTACAGATGATCTGTTGACATGGTCTAAAAGGTTGTAGGTGGTTTAATGTCTCTCGGTACCATCAACTTTGCATTTTGTCCTGACTTAGCAAATTGGTTGGGATTTCGGCTTACTGACAAGGACCTTCAGAAAGAATGTGGTTGCAGGAGCAAGTTTAAGAAAGGAAAGAGCTTTGAAGCAGCCCTCACTGAGTGCCAATCCAAAACTCTGTAACCCAGCACCTCAGAGGGCTTGACCTGGGATGGACTATGGCAGCAGCACCATGAGCCACTTCCTCCAGTGGCCCTGACTGAAGGCTCAGAACCTGCCTCTGATTGGCAGCTGAGAGATACTAGGACCGTCACCTGCCACATCGAATGTATTTCTCCTGGCAGTAAGAAATCCCCAAAGTACACTATGTTCGGGCAATCTTTCCAGCCTACAAGCAGTTGTTGCTTATCTCTGTTAGCTTTGTGCAGGGGAACAATCAGGCTTTGAAATTGAAAGACTTGCATGCATGTGACCCATGAGGTTAAGAGCCCAACACATAACCACTATATTACCAGGGTTCCTGCCTCTTGAAGGATAGGTAAGCAACAAAAGGACCATTTCTCTTAAAACCTCTGATCTAGAGTGGCACACAACTCCTTCCACTTTTATTCTATTGGCCAAGCCCTTCACTGGCAGGGCAGGGAAGTTTACTCTTTCCTTGGATGACTAGGAAGTGAGTGAAATTTTGTCATCTCATACAAAGGGAAAAGGGAAACATGCTCTATGATCAAATAAGCTTTTAAAAAAGTCAAAATATTCATAGAATCTGCCGAGTGTGGCAAAAGCATGAGCACTCCCACTGTAGAAGAAACACTGCTCTCGGAAACCACACTGTGCCTGGCAAGGGAGGCTGGGAGGATTTATGCTTGATCACTTTGGCCAAGTCATTAAGCAAGGCTGATCAGTAGAAAAGGAAATCGGGTTTGGTGCGGGGATGTGTCATTGGATATGCAGGCGATTCTCCTTGAGATGTATTGGCCCACAACTTTGGACTCACATACAGCAGTGACCATGAAGATGGCATCGGACCTGGCGACATTTCATTTTCGTATATAGAAAGTTGACACAAGCATCTCCTGGTGGTGTAGTGGGTTACACATTGTGTCCCTAACCTTATACTCAGCAGTTCGAAAACAGCAGCACTCAGTGAGGGAAAGATGAGGCTTTCTACTCCTGTCAAGAGTTACAGGCTCAGAAACTCATGGGAGCAATTCTCCCCTGTCCTACAAGGTCGCTATGCATCAGCAGTGACTTGATGGCAGGGAGATTAAGTTGATATTACCTATTTTAGAAAACGGTCCTGGTTATTCAATTAAGTAAGGCAGGTGCAGCCCTGTCACACAGGGTTTGTTTAGATAGCACAGTAGTGTCCACTCACTCATTAGCTCAGTGTGTCTGGAACCCCAATGTGTATTTCCACATGGGACAAGTCAGGTTGAAGACACTGGGGATTCGTGCTTTGTTGAGCAAGCCCTGGAATTGCAAGAGTTCTAAAAGGAGGTCAAAGTTCCTGTTTTTATAACTCTCTCTCACACACACAGACACACATACACACACACACACACAAAGAAAGTGGTGAACTTCACAGAACGTAGTGGGGACTTCAAAGAAAGGGGGGTTGATAGCCGTGAACAGGGTTGGGATGGGTCTTGTTCTATCCATTTGAAAGTCTCTAGGCTAAACAGAAATGTCCTGGTGGTATAGTAGGTTCGGTGTTGGCCTGCTAACCACCACGTCAGCAGTTCTGAATCCACCAGTTCCTCCATGGAAAAAAGATGAGGCTTTCTATTTGAGTAAAGAATTATAGTCTCAGAGACTCATTGGGGCATGTTTATTCTTCCCTACAGGGGCGCTGCGAGTCAGAATGAACTCAGTACAGTATGCAAAGAACAAGCTGTGCTAATACCATTCCAGAGAGACAGTGGTGTTCCAGGGACATTGGTTTTGCCTGGCCCCTGACCCTGAGGAAACAGGAGGTCTTCAGTTCCTCTCCTGCTGCTCTTCTTTACCATCCTCCCATATCCTCCTCTGCACTCCCAAGTGGTGGGCATGATTTATACACACAGAAATCCACTTACTCCTTTGGAAAAGTGGTTTACTTCACCAAAAAATTCGGAGAACTGTGTCGTCTCCCTTTCAAAGTAAATTATACGATGAACATACAATATTGATTGCAGGCATGTGGATTCTTAATCCTCAAGTTCCCATGAAACCCTGCTTTCCATGGCAAATCAGCCCACCATTTCAGCACGCCAGTATTGCCAGGAGAAAGGAGCCTCAGCAGCCACCACTGCTCCGCAGCCTGCTTTTCACGGTCACGCGGGGATGTCAGAGTGCCCCACACCTCGTGCACTTGACTCAGTGCTTGCTTGCAGGGGTTGCATTTCGTTAGAGCCCAACAACTTCCGAGCATTGGCAAATTCCCTCAACCAAAGGTGGGCAGCGGCCTCATAATGTCACCAGTCATTAACCACCAGCAGGGTTGCGTTATGCTCGTCAGTGCTGTCATGTGCAAGGGGAAAGACAATTCCCACAGGCTGCCAGCTGTGTTTGGGGAGGGAATGCCAGGTGGGGAAGCTGGGGGTCCTCACCCCAGCAGCCACAGTTCCTGGCTCCAGGCCCTGCCCCAGGCTGTGCCAGGACGAAGAGCCTGGACTCTCAGAGACTCCATAGCTCGATTTCCACTCAGGTTGTGTTGTGTTGATCATTCCTTCCCTAGGCTGCCACCCATCTGTCAGTTTGTCATCATGTTGTCATTTGTCTCTAGCTGTGATTGCTGTAAGCGGTGTCACCAGCTACCATTATAACCAGAGCAAGCCACTCTGGACACGCTTCACCAGAGCATCCAAGCTAGGACACACTGGGAAGAAAGACCTGATGATGTACTACTGAAAATGAGTCCATGGAACCCTATGGATCAAAAGAGAATACCGTCCAAACAAGTACTGGAAGAGGAGCACCCTAGGTGGGAATACACTCACGCTATTCAGTGGGAGGACTCCCTGGGTAGTGTTTGACTAGCACCCAGGAGGTCGGCAGTTAAATCCCACCCAGTATCCAAGAGGTGCCTAAGGAAGGTAGGCCTGAATATCTGCTTCCAAAAGGTCACAGCCTTAAAAACCCTATGGAACAGTTCTACTCTGAAATGCATGGGGGTCGCTATGAGTCAAAATGGACCGAAAAGCAGCTAATAACAACAACACTGTATAAAGAACAACACTGCAAGTCCTTAGGACAAAATACACAGCAGGCACAATAGCCTCGACCCCACAGAATAGGGCAACTTATTTTCCTTTGTACCAGAGACCGGAACTGTACAACGGAATGAAACCCTGCCTGCTCTTGTGTCATCACCACAGTCGTTGGTCCATGTTGAGCCCATTGCTGTAGCCACTGTGGACATCCATCTTATCAAGGGTCTTCTTCCCTCTTGCTGCCCCTGTACTTTAACAAGCATAATGTCCTTTCTTAAGAACCTGTCTCTCCTGATAGCATGTCCAATGGATGTGAGATGAAGACTTGCCATCCTCACTTCTAAGGGGCATTCTGGCCGTGCTTCCTCCAAGAGGGATTTGCTTGTTCTTCTGACAGCCCAGACGACTTTCGGTATTGTTTGCACATCATTCACATGTATTGATTCTTCTTCAGTTTTCCTTACTCACTGTCCAGCTCTCACATGCATATTGACCATTGAAACTACTTACCTTGAATTCAGAGCTTAGGGTACACTACCCAAAGCCACATACCTTGTGAGCGGCTGAAACATGTCTGCTGCCAGGATCTGTCCAATTTATTTTATTGAAACATCATACTCAAAAGGTGCTTTAGGCAAACATATTTTGTCTTTTGACTACATGTCCCAATAATATAACCAGGCTCAGACCCTCACATTGTAATGATTCAGCTATATGTCTGAGAGGTAAAAAGACCGCCAACCATATAACTGATGGGAGAATAGGTACTGACTGTCACCTGCAATGCCATTCCTTCAACAAATATGTATTGAGTGTTATTCAAATGACAACATTTTGCAAAGCTTTAAGAAGACCCAGATGTAGAGAACACAGTCCCTGCTCACAGGAGACTCACAGATACTGCATCAGGGCATTCAGATCAGGGACACCACAGATAGATGCTGAAAGTAAAATCATAAAAAATAGCAACCACGCACGGAATCCAGGACAGATAAAATCCTCAGGAACAGTAATGGGAGTAGCGATACTGTGGTAGCTTTTTAATCTCCCATCATCTTGCATAGGAGTGGAGTCCAGGCTGTCACTCAGGCCATAGCCAGTGAGGTCTCAATGTGGGCATGGCCTTCTCTTGAGGATTCTGGCAACTCCTGTATTCTTTCCTGGGGGTGAGAGACACCCATGACTTGATATTCCTGCTGACAAGATACATGGATCTACATTGACGGCAGCCAGAGCCTTGAACGGGAGGAGTCATGTGGAGACCCATGCCACTTTCCACCTCCACTGGGTCCATAAGACATTCCACCGACTGCCCTGTGATCTTCCAGCACTTGGTGTCATTGCATGTGTTGCATAAGTCTGAAAAAAATGTACACACTGTTATTGGATATATGGGTTAATTTCGTACTTATGGACGTGGTCTGGACTGGGCTGGGATGTTTTCTTAATATAAAATTATTCTTCTATATAAAGCTTTTTTAAGACACATGAGTGTTTATGAATGTGCTTCTCTAGTCAACTCGAACTGACTCAGATACCATGAGGGCACAGGGTGGCTGTGTAGGGAAGGGGAGGAAAAGGGAACTAATAAAAATGGAACACACACACAGACAGCCTAGGGGCCGAATAACAGAAATATGAGTAGAGGGACACAGAAGACGGTGTGTATAAAGATATTAATTTATATATAATTTAGTAAGGGTGTGAGGCTTGAGGAAAGAGGGAAAAACAGGAGCTGATATCAAAGGGGTCAAGTAGAATGATAGTGTTTAGAAAATGATGGTGGCAGCATATGTACAAACTCGCTTAATCTAAATGATTTATGGATTGTTATATTATCTGTCGGAGCCCCCATTAAAATGTGTTCTTTTTTCGATAACAACATAAACTCACTGCCATGGAGTCAATTTTGACTCAGTATAGAACACCCCCTGTGGTTTCCTCACTTGCTATTCTTTAAGGAAACAGAAAGCCTTTGCTTTCCCCTGCAGAGTGGCTGGTGGTTTCACCTATTGACTTTGAGGTTAGCAGGCACCATAGAACCATGATTCCTAAGGATGCTGATAGAAAGGGAGAACCTTGTGGAACATAATTTAAAATTCTTTAATTATCTAGACTTACTTAACTGGAAGAGTCCCAGAGACTATGACCCTGAGTTACTCTTCAAACCTTGAATTGAAACTGTCCCCTGCAGTCATCTTTAAACTAAATAACAATTTAGCTCTTAAATGATTGCATCCTTGAGTATTGCAGTCTTTAAAAAATCAGCACAAAACTAAATGGGCTACAGATAATTCAAAATATATGTGAGAGGGTTGTGGCAGAGAGATTAAGTAAAAAGAAAGGAAACACCTAGAATAGAAAGAACAAGAATGTTAATTCAATATGAAGAGTGTGACCAATGTCACTGAACATTGTGTCCAGAAAGGGTTGAAATGGAACAGATTTTGCTTTGTATGTTTTCACATATCAAAATTAAATATTAGTAGAAAAAGAGAGAGACTCGCATCTGTTTGAGGCAGACTACCAAATACTGGGTTATATATAATGCTAAGTATTGAATATTATCCCATTTTCATATGGCAAGTATGGAAAGCCAAGGATGGAGTGAGGCATTCACAGGGGAGATGGCATTTGAATGATCCAGGAAAATGGCTAAAGAAGATGCTCATTCCCGAGTGTTTCCACTGGGTTTGCAAACACATCAGCAAATGAATGTCAAATAACCCGTCTCACCCTCTAACTCAGAGCTGTGCAACCAAACTCTCTTCTATGATGAAAATGTTCCAGAGCAGTGATTCTGAACCTGTGAGTCGCGTCCCCCATGGGAGGGGGGGTCGAACAATGCTTTCACAGGGGTCATCCGATTCATCACAGTAGCCATATTATAGTTATGAAGTAGCAACAAAAATAATTTTATAGTTGGGGGGAGCACCACACATGAGGAACTATATGAAAGTGTCACAACATTAGGAAGGTTGAGAACCACTGTTCTAAAGGCATGACATCCAATCTGGTAGCTACTACATTTTATCAGGAAAGACCAGTCCATGGAAAGGGACATCATGCTCGGTAAAACTGAAGGTCCACAAGAAAAGAGACTGACCATCAAGGAGATGGGCTGACACCATGGCTGCAACAATGGACTCCAACCTAACAACCATGGCGAGAATTGGCACAAGATCAGGCAGTGTCCTCAAAGTAACATCCTTGATCTTCAGTCTTTTTAAGAGATCTGTTGTAGCACATTTAGCCAATGCAACGTGTCGTTTGATGTCTTGACTGATGCTTCCTTGAGCATTGATCTGGCTTAGGGTTTAAAAATTCCCCTTGGCTTCTCAATCATACAGGAGACCCACACACTGATCATCTTTCCTCATTACACAGAGTGTCATGCCCCACTCACATTGGTCTCCTTGCTGTTCCAGGAAGAAGCTTGGAGAACCCAATCACAAGGCCTTTTGCACTGAGTGTCTCCTACCTGGAACACTTTCCCCACCGCCAGATGGCCACTCCTGTGTCTTCCTGCCTTATTCAAGTACTGCACTGTCAATGAGATCTTCCTTGCCTGCGATGCACTACTTGCCCCAAGTTTTCCATCCAGCGCAGTTTAGTGAGAAAAATCTCACTGCTACCTGCAGGGGGGGAGCCTCGACACTGGCATCTCAGAAAATGGAGCATAATCAGAACAGAAATGTGACCCTACCTCTCATGCTAAAAGGCTGCTAACTGCAAGATCTGAACCACCACACAACCAGCCACTTCTCAGGAGAAAGGCTGAAAGTTAGTCTCAGAAACCTACAGGGGAAGTTCTACCCTGTCTTATAGTGTCATTATGAATCAGTATCAACTCTATGGCAGTAAATTTGCATTTGGGGGCGGGGCGCGTTCTAAGGAGCTCTGGGTCACATACCCTGATCAATCCAAATGGCAGCTGCATCAGCTGGCTAAGGCTTCAAAAGACTGAGTAGGTAACCCAGAGCTCATTGCTGTTGGCAGAAACTTGTGGGGGGTCAGAAGGACTTGAGGTGATGGTGTCCTTCTCAGTGGCCTCAGATAATCTTCTCCCCAGTCTGGGCATCAGCATCTTCTTTGCAAAATGGGATGATTGCATTAGAGAACCACTAAACCCCTATATACCTGAGCAACCAGGAAGCAATTGTGAATCCTGGAGAGGAGCAAAGACTATGCTGGTGGCTCTGCAAATCTTGGGAAGCCTGGATCCGATGCGGCTGGAACTGTCCACTGCGAGGCACCAAGAATCCCGAGAGCTGTAGTTCAGGCCTCCCCCTTGCCTGTGTACCATGGAAGATTTAATAAATGTTCTCCTCATGCTACCTTTAGGATCCTTGGTGGCAAAGTGGCAAAATCCCTTCACATTGGCCTGTTAACTGCAGGGTTGGCAGTTCAAACGCACCTGCTGCATTCCTGTAGAAAGGGCAGCTTTCAACTCCCACAAAGAATTGTTGTTTCAGAAATCCACAAGGACAGTTTTATCCTGTAACTATGGGTCAGAACTGGCACAATAGCAGTGCGTGATTGAGCTTTAAACTACATTTGAGACTGGGGTCTATTTTGAATTCCCCTACCTGTCCATTGGGTGTCATGGGAAGAAAGTAGATAGGAGAAAAAAGGGTAGGAGGCAGTGAGGGAGGAGGGTAGAATGTACTGGAGTAACACATTCTGGCAGAAAATTGTGTGTATGTATGTGTGTGCGTGTTCTATTGTAATTCACACAGATTATGGGTCGGGGAGGGAACTGAAAAAGTAAATATCCATGAAAAAGAAAAATTTTTTTCTTTGGTGATTTTCCTCTTTTTGAGCTAAGGGATGGAGAATGTACTGCATGGGCGTGACCAGCCACTGGACCGGTGTGCTGTTAACACACCCTCCTGCCTTTGCATGCTGGGGGCCTCTCTGTAAACAGAAGTGACTTGTGACTTCTGATTTCCTGGGGCTCTAAAGAGAACCCGAGAATAGACGTTCTAAATCGTGAACAAAGGAGAGACAAAGGGTTAATGACAGGACAGAATTTTGAAGTTTCATTGGATGAACACAGCGCCAGCATCCAACAAGCATGCCAAAGGCTGAACTCTGCCCGGAAGTAATGAATGAGCACTGCCTTTAGCCCGTGTCCTCACTCTCCCCGTCTCCTGCACTCCAAGCCAGCCTCACTAAGAGTAGGCAATGGTGACATGGTGGTCCTTTCATCTCTCTCTGTCCCCTCACGCTGCCTTCACCTCTATCCAAGTTGTGTCATCCTTCCCCCTTCTCTCTGATCTTCCTCGTGGAAAGATCTAATTCATACTAACTGGTAAAAGTCAGTTAGCACACAAGAAGGAAGACATCTCCTTCCTCAGTCTATGCTGCAGAAAAGGAAACTCGGGCTTGAGCTCATTTGCCCAACTGTCAAAGGTCCCATCACGGGCAGGGCCCTGATGTGAAAATTCAAGCAAGCAGCCCAAGAGCCAGAGCTCCCAACCCTCATCCACTGCAGTTCAAGTTCATGGGGTGAAGTGGTGAAAAGCTAACCAGAAACTGAGAGTCAATGTAGATACGCAAGGCATTCTTGCCAGGGCACTCACTCACTGCCATTGCGTCAATGCTGACTCATAACAACCCTATAGGACAGGGTAGAATTCCCCTGTGAGTTACTGAGGACGTATCTCTTTATAGGAATAGAAAGCCCCATCTTTCCCTTGTGGAGTGCCTAGTGGTTTTAAACTGTTGCACAAAGCATAACCATGACACCATCAGGACTCCAAAACATGCCAGGGCAATCAATGGTTCTGTGAGATCTCTCAGGATAGAGATATACCTTGCTCCTTGGCTACACACGAGAAAGCATTCACCTCCAAGCCTAGTTTGTGATCCAAGTGAGTTTTATGAGAATTAGAAGAAGTTTCAGGTTTATAAAGGCACTTGCAGGGCTCTTCAGAAATGTGCATCTCCTTAGAAGCTTCCCTGAAAGTCACGAGGTCTGCACTGTGTTCCTGCCTTTTAAATTACTCCAAGAGGTGGGGCGTGCTGGTGACCCTGGTTGAACTCATTGGCTGAACTGAATTCAACTGGCCTTGTTGGGCCAATTCAGGTGCAGAACACACCCAGGTGTACCTCCCCTTCCTGGCTGGGAACCAGAGCCTCTGAGCATGCGCAGTGTACCACTCGTTCATGGGACAAAGGCTCAGACTGCTGACCATGCGTAATGAATGCCTCAGTCCCTAAGCTAAACTACCTAGCAGTTCCAAAAACCCCACTGCTGTGTAGTGTTCATGAACTTTGGCAGGAACACATCCTTACCACGAAGAATCCTGGTGGCCCAATGGCTAAGCACTTGGGCTTTAGACCGCGGTCAGTAGCAATGCATGAGAAAAAGGTCTTGCCATTGTAAACATTCCACCCCACTGCCATCAAACGCAAAGGACCTCTGGTGACATGGCGGGCTACTCACAGAGCTACTAAATGCAAAGTCAACAGTTCTAACCCACCAGCTTCACTGTGGGAGAAAGATGAAGCTATCTCTTCCTATAGAGACATAATATCTCAGAAACCTATGGGGAAAATTCTACCCTGCCATGGACTACTAAACGAACAACCTAATCTGTCTTGGAAGAAGTCAGGCCAGAGTGCCCTTGACAGCATATATGGCAAGATTTTGCCTCCCAAATATGTTGGACATATTGCCTGGAGAAGGACATCCTGCTTGGTAAAGTGGAGGGTCAGCACAAAAGAGGAAGGCCCTCAACGAGCTGGATTGACACCGTGGCTGCATCAATGAACTCTGGCAGAGAACAAATGTGATGATGGTGCAGGACCTGGAAGTGTTTGGTTCTGTTGTGCATAGGGTCACTTTGGGTCAGAAACCACTCAATGGCACCCGACAGCAACAACAACAAGTATATAAGATCACCATGAGTTGGAATCAACTCGACAGAAAGTGGGCTTTGGGTCTGTCATGGAACCAACCCTGGCTCATAGCGACCCAATCATGGGATTCTGAGGCTATAAATCTTCATGGGAGCAGAGGGCCTCATCTGTCTCCTGCGGAGCAGCTGGTAGGTGTGAACCCCTGACTTTGCAGTTGACAGTCCAACAATTCACTTAAAGTACCCCCCGGGGCTCCTTTGGTAACGATGACAGACTAGGAAACCCAATGGGGACATTTCTACTCTGTCACATGAAGGCATCCTGTGCAGAATGGGCTCAACGGGAACTAACACCAACTCCACCACTTTTAACACCATCCCAACCTTACAGACTGTGCTAGGCTCTTGAAGGAATTGACTTTTTGCACTCCCACTGAGCGAGCTATGAGCATGCATGCATGCCAACACGTAACTTCCGGTCCTGAACTAGGGATCAGCTGCACATGTAAGGATGTGCTTCTAATGTGGAAGGAAGTAAAGAGAGGGGATCTGGAAGCAGGAAAAGCCAGGAAGCAGGAGTCACTTAGGCAGACCCCTTTCCTAAACCAGCTTAATTAGCATATCACAGATCCTGGCTCAGAGGTGATGTTCAAAGAAGAATTGTTGACTGAATACACAAGGGAAGGAACAGAGTAAGTGAACACAGAAATGTGCTAATGACCAAATTGACTCACAGTTCCCACCCTACTCTTCTTCTTCCAGGTTCTTCTCTAGTTGCTAATGGTATTTGCTCGACCTCTCACAAGCACAAAAGGAGCCCTGGTGGCCTAGCGGTTAGGCAGTGGGCTGCTAACCACCAAACTAGCAGTTCTAAATTAGCAGGCATTCTGAAGGAGAACAACAAGCTGTCTGCTCCTTTAAAGAATTACAGTCTTGGGAATGCACAGTGGTAGCTCTACCCTGGCCCATAGGGCTGCTCTGAGTCTGACTCGACTGGACAGCAGTGAGTATGGGTTTGGTTTGGTTTTCACAGGTACCCCGATCCGTTGGTGGTCTTGGTAAATTGCACACGCTGGTTCAGTGGACCTTGTGTAGGGCTTGAGAATTTGCACTTCTAACAAGCTCCTGATGTTGCTAGTCTGTGACCATATTTGGGGTGGCAAGGCTCTGGACTACCGGGGTCTTCCTGGTGGCTGCTGTCACAGCGCAAGTTCCCAAGAGTGCACCGCTACTCATTTCTTTGGAATCAAGGTTTTTGGCTATTTGTTCCATGACACTGAAAAGTTTGGACCTGACATACGCAGCTCAGGCTGTATTATCTATCTTCTCTGCCCTCTTGGATTGGAGATGGATCACCTATGAAGCGATGAGGGTAAGAAGGGTTGGGTGTCCCCGGGTAATGTGAACAGTTAGCACGCTCAACCACTGCTGATTAAAAGGTTTGCGGTTCAAATCCAAGGCCCCTCAGAAGAAAGGCCTGCTGATTGACTTTTGAACGACCAGCCTTTGAAAGCTCTGTGGGGTCCCGTGGTGCTGACCCACACGGCGTCACCGTGAGTTGGAATGGACTCCTCAGAAACGGGTTTAGTAAGCAGCACAAAGAGAAAACTCCTTGGTGAACTGGAGGACACGGTAGCTGAAACCATGGGCTCCAACATACTACCCCTGAGGCTGGCAAAGGACCGGGCAGTGCTGCCTTGTGTTGCAAAGAAGGTCCCTGTGATGTCAGAATGATTGGACAGCACTAACAACAACAAAGGATGTCAGGGCCCTTCACTTCCCCAGACCACTGACCAGGTTCAAAGACCCGCATGCGAGTATAGTTTCACAGTTAGATGTGTTTAGAAAAAATAATGTTTGCAAAAGTAAAATCTTGGTTTACATTTTACAGAGCATGCACAATGAGTAGAACGCTTAAGGTCCACCGGAACCTGTTTAGGGTCCCCTCCACTTGCTCACCACCGATAAGTCGATTCTGACTCATATTGATCCTACAGGAGAGGTTAAAATTTCCCCTGTGGGTATTTCTGAAACTATAGCGCCTTATGGGAATAGAAAGCCTCCTCTTTCTCTGCAGCTGGTGGGTTCAAACTGCCAACCTTGTCTTTAGCAGCTCAGGACTGACTTGTATCTCTATGAAACCAAAATCTATCTCACTGCCAGGGAGGTGATGCTGACTCATAGTGACCCTATGAGGCAGAGTAAATCTGTCCCTGTGAGTTTCTGAGACTGTAACTCTTTATAGGAGTAGACAGACTCTTCTTCCCACGGAGTGGCTGGTGGTTTCAAAGTGCTGACTTTGGTGTTAGCAGCCCAACATGCAAACACTATGCCACCAAAGCTCCTTTTGTACCCCTATAAGTAGATAAATATTTCTCTTATATCTGTGTTTCAACCAAAGGCATGGCTATAAAGGAAAAAAGGCCATGAGTGTCAAGAATGATTTGAAAATGTGGAGTTCTTTTGGGAAAGGATATATATATATACTTGTGTATATAAATAGAATTCTGACGGCAAGAGTGTTCAGGAGTTGGACTGTTAATCTCAAGGTCAGCAGTTTGAATGGCCAACCGCTCCTCTGGAGAAAGAGGAGATTTTCTACTCCTCTAAAGAATCACAGTCTCAGAAACCCACGGGGGCCATTTTACTCAGTCCCATGGGCCTGTGAGTTGGAATGGACTTGATGGCAGTGAGGGCATGTAAATATGCAAACACCCACCTCGGACTTAGGATTTGACCTGCTCCCTCAGTCCCGTGAGCATCTGCATCTGAAGCCATGGACTTGGCCTTCTGTGAAGAACCCATTAGTGCACCGCCACAAAGAGAATGAGTTTCCTCTGTGTCAGTCCATTACCCTGCCAACGTTCAGGATGGAGCCAACACCCTTGGTTTCCCAGAGAAATTGGCTCAACATCCCCCTGATGTGGTTGCATGACATAGGCCACTCATGCAATGCACTGCATGTGCTCTATTTAATGCACTATCACCAACAAGTCTACATGGGTGGTAACGCTGAAAACCTTGCCCAAACAGCTGGCTTCACCAAAGTATATGGAACCATGTGGAGTCGTCGACCAGTTCGACTCTGCACTGGCTGTACGTTGGCATTGCCAAGGGGGCTTTCTCACTGACCGTGACCTGAATCCTGCTTCCACTAAGCCTTGCTTCATTGGTCTGGGATGGGGCCAGGCCAATGGGAGGCTTGAAAGCTCCTAAGGGATTCCAAAGTATGACCAAGGGTGAACACTACTGTTTTTGGCCATCACATCCGGGAAGGCCCTTGGGACTTTGCCACTCAAAGTATGATAGGTCAAGGAACCAGCAACATCAGCATTAGCTTCTCCCATGCTAATGCCATCGAGTTGATGCTGACTCATAGTGACCCTACAGGACAGGGTAGAACTGCCCTTGTGTGTTTCCCAGACTGTCACTCTTGCCCGGAGTCTACAGCCTCATATTTCTCCCAAGGAGTGGCTGGTGGTTTAGGACTACTGTCCTTGTGGTTAACAGCTCAAGAGTACCAGGGCCTCTAGAACTGCTGGATCCTAGACCCCACCCTGAACCCACAAAATCAGAATCTGCCCCCCAGCCCGATTTCCAGGAACCTGGGTAAGTGCATGCATGTGAAAGTTTAAGAAATACTTCCTTAGAAACCATTACTTTCCAGAACAAACTCCTCCTGCCAGAGGTGCAGAAATGGAAGCCCATTAGGCCATGCTCACCTAGAAGCAATTTGAGGTCTCAGTGCTCCTATATCCTGGCTGTCATCCAGATTTCCTTATTCTCACCTGGACTGTTGTCACTGCAGCAGGTATTGGTGAGTCCTCAGCACGAACAGCCCCAAATTCGGTCTAGAGACACAGCTCCCATTTCAGAGTAGTACAATCCACAGTTTACTGTAGAGTTTCTGGCTTTTACTGGCTTGGGGTAGGGTCTAGTGGGAAACGCATCTTAGCAAGAGCCATTATGTATTCTGGATGTGCACAGTGAGTTTGTCTTGAGGCATATTTATGTCTGACGTTGTTATGTATTCTCTTTCTATCCCATGCAACGTTATTTTTTTGAAAATTTATATTTGCTTTTAATTACCCAGACATATAAGTGATTTATAGCTAGGTCTGATCGATTGGAATCAGATGACCACGCCTGGATTAACCATGGGTCCTGGTGACCATTAGGCACTTCTTTCCATGAATGATATTTTCACCTGAGTGAATGCATTCACGACTTTTCTTCTCTTAAGATAAATAAGCAGGTGGGTATCATTTTGCTATGCTGGCACTTCCTTGTGCTGTTTTAAGTTCACCCAGCAATTTTTAAAAAGAGAAACATATTACAACTGTCACACACTTTATAATTCATGTGGAAAAATTTGGGGGAGAGCTAAATAGAGGTGACCCGTGGTGCAGTCTTACTTACTGCTTGTTAGAAGGTACTGAAATTTTATATACATAAACACTAGAAACCAGGAGAGATGAAATGGTGGTTCCATGGCAGAATTCTCACTAGCCATGCAGGAAATTTGGGTTTGATTCTTGGCCAGTGCGCCTCCTGTTACAGCTACCACCTAACTGCTAGTGGAGGCTGGCATATTGCTATGATGCTGAACAGATTTTAGCGATGTTTTCTGCCTACAGACAGACTAGGAGGAAAGGCCTGGTGAACTCCTTCAAGCCATCAGCCACTGAAAACCCCCCAGCTGACAAGGGGTCAAATCTACAACCCATTGAAGGAATGGGGCAGGACCAGTGGGCATTGAGTTCTGTAGCACATGGAGTCCGCATGAGTCAGGAGCTGGCTGACTTGAAGGCAATTGTCCACAGCACTCTCTAGGAAGGCAGTGGTTGGAGCACATAGGCGTCCTTCATGTGGCCCCATGATCATCAAGCCTTAAGCCATGCAACCAACTCTGGGAAATGAGAGATGCCCGGGGTACCAGGAATATTTGAAAGATCTGGTGTAAATTGGTTCAGCCCAGGGGAGTTCTGGAAACCACCGAGGTAAGCTTCCTGCTGAAACCACTAACTTAGCTCCAGTGCGAGTGGATGGGTGTCTGCACATGTACCCAGCCACCATTAGTGCGTTTGTTGTTGTTGTTGCCGTTCACGTCCGTAGAGTCGATGCCGATTCACAGTGACCCTATATGACAGGGTAGAATTCCCCCTGTGACTTTCTCACACTGTGACTCTTTACAGGAGTAAAAAAGCCTCATCTTTCTCTTGAGGAGTGGCTGGTGGTTTTGAATGGTTGATCTTGCCATTAGTCCATTGCGTAACCAGGTGCTGTCAATTTGGTTCCAACTCATGGCCACTCTATGTACAGCAGAACAAAACAACACGCTGCCCTGCGCATTTCTCACAGCCATTCCTACATTTGAGCCACTGTGTCAACTCATCTTGTGGAGGTTTGTCCTCCTTTTGGCTTGACCAAGCATGCTGCCCAACTCCAGGGACTGGTCCCTCCTGATAACACCCAAAGTACATGAAGCCAAATGTCACCATCCTCGCTTCTAAGAATCAATCTGGCTGTAGTTCTTTCAACATAGATTTGTTTGTTCTCCTAGAAGTTCCTTGGTGTATTCAATATTCCTCACCAGGACCATATTTCAAATGCATCAATTCTTCTCGTGGGACTTCCTTATGCATTTTCCAGCTTCCACATGAAAATAATCATGCCTTGGGATAGGATACTCCTGAGTTTTAAGGTTACAAAGTCACCTTGGTTCAAAAAAATGTTTAAAAGGCCTTTTGCAGCAAATTCACTGAAAGCAATTTATCCAGTGATTTCTTTACAGATATTTCTATGAGCGTTGGTTGTGGATGGGTCCAAGTAAGATGAAATGCTTCATCATTTAAATCTTTTCTCTGTTTATCATGTTGCTTATTGGTTCAGTGGTGAGGATTCTTGTTCTTTTAACCTCGAGTTGTAATCCATACTGAAGACTATCATCTTTGAACTTCATCAGTAAGTGCTTCAACTCCTCTTCCCTTGCAGCAAGCAAGGCTGGTCGCCTGCATATTTCAGGCTGTTCTCAAATCTTCCTGCAATCCTGAAGTCTCCAATTCAGCCATCCAAAACTCAAAACAGCTCAATGCCATGGAAGTCAAGTCAATTCTGACTCGAGCAAACCTGTAGGCCAGGAAAGAACCTCCCGGAAGGTTTCCAAGGCTGTAATCTTTGTGGCAGCACATGGTCACATCTTTCTCACTCGGGATAGCTGGTGAATTCCAAGTGTTGCTCTTTCGGTTAACAGTGAAGTGCTTAAACATTGCCCTACCTGGATTCCAAGTGTGAGCTAGCAGCCACAATTTTCTTCTGAGACCAAAGGGGTTGTTAGGTGTGAATTCTCGACCAAGGGTGGTCCAGCAGACCTGCTCAGTATTCGCCCAGGTGCAAAATCCATCAAGAGGATGCATTGTCATTATTTTTAATCACATAACACACCCAGGTGTAGCAGCAACCCAGCTTTGTAATATCACCCTGGTTTTGATAAATATGTACCATTCCTTGATAACGCTTCCAAATCCTTTAATATCCTGCAGCTCAGTCCCTGATGTCTGGCTGTAACAAAAGGTGTGAAGGGAGACCATATGTCAATAAACTCTCCCCGTCTGCCACAACTCAGCGCATAATCAGCTCCACGGTAAAATGCATGGTAAGTCAGTTATGCGCTGGCGGGGAGGGCAAGGGGCCCCTTTCAGGTTTGTCTTCTGATGAAGTTGACCAAAATGACTTCTTATTTCAACCTATTAGGAGAGTGAGAGTTGCCCCCCCTCCCTCGCCATTTTTCTTTTCTTTTCCCTTTTTGTCCCTTTCCCCTTGGAGGGACAGCCTGCTCTGCTATTCTGAAAGGGTTTTCTGTTTTATGCTGCGCTCTCCACTCCATTAAATCACCTTTCCTCACATTAAATACAGGTCTTCAGGGTGGTCAGAGAGCTTTGCTGTGAGGGATAATGATATAATGAGGATGACATGCATGAAAAATCATTTTTCAGCTCAATCCCAGGCAGACCACGGGGAAGCATGAAATGGGAAGGAGGAGAGGTGTACCTCACTGTAGACAAGAGCCAGGCTTCAGAGGGGGCCAGTCTTGACCTGGAAGGCTGCTGAAGGCTTCTTTACCTCACTCACTCATTCACTCATTCATTCAACCAGCTTGCTACTTACTTATTAAATGCCAGACCTTGGGGCTCTCTCACTGAACAAAAGAGACAAAAATCCACCTTCTGTCAAGAAGCTTCCATAAACAGAGGCATTCAAACACTTCCAAGAGAATGTGTTTAAAGTCCAATTTACACAAAAGCAGAAGAAGAGACTGATGCAAGGGGTTTCACACACACACACATGTTCATATATGACTCCCATTGCAGCGACAAAGTGTAGGACTCTTCCAGGAGACACTATTCATTGGAGTTAAATTGCTCCCCCCAACCCCCTGAGCTCTCGCTCTCTCTTTTTTTTTCTTTCTTTCTGAGAGCAATTGCCCTTGGAAGGGATTAGCTGTTATCACTCTCTAGCACCTTAGTGTGAACTTATTTATTGGCTCCTTTTCCTGCCTAGATAGGAGGGGCCTCCAGGGCTGCTAAAAGCCAGAAAAATCCCAAAAAAGGCAGCAACAAGAGAGGCAGAGGACAATTGGGGCCAGTGTTTCTCATTTGAGTGGGGGGGGGCATTTGTTAAAGATGCAGATTACACACACATACAGCACACACACACTTCCCTGCCACCCCACCCAATATGGCCCTACTAAATAAGGATCCTACCCCACCATCTGTCCGGGAGCCCCTGAACTGGCCCTTCCCATGAAACAAGCCAGGGCCATTGAAAGTGACTCTTTAGGCAAAAGACCAGTGACTTAGGTTTTCCAAACCAGGATAAAGCCCATTTGTTAAGCACTTGCATATTAACCAAAAGGTTGATGCTTCAAACCCACCCACCGGTTCCTAGGAAAGCAGGCCTGGTGATCTGTTTCTGAAAGGGCACAGTCTTGAAAAGGATCCCTGGTAACATATTGTCCTGCTAGCCATAAGGTCAGCAGTTCAATCCTACCAGCTGCTCTGAGAGAGAAAGCTGAAGCTTTCTACTGTACAGATGTATAGTCTCAGAAACCTACCAGGGCAAGTATACTCTGCTGCCATGAGTCAGAATTGACTCAATGGCAGCAAGTGAGTGGATGGGCAGGGATTGATTGGGCACCAACTAACACTAAGAACAACTATTTTGGGTGGCAGTGACATTCTTCTGCTTTATCTAGAATCTGAACTCTCAGCGTCATTAACAATGGAGGCAACAGACAAATAATTATAAACTACAGAAGGGTAAAGAAAAGCTAAAGAAGTTACTTCTGTTTGGGGTTTAGTTGTGTGCTTTTTTTAGCAGAAAATATGAACTATGAAGGAGCAGGGACTTGCTGGACTTAAATATGAACTGTAAGATCTCTCTCCGGGCTAGAGTTACATCTCAGTTCTTGGCTCTGCATGAGAAAGAATTCACACCAAAGCCTGGCTCGTGATCCAAGTGAGTTTAATGAAAGTTAAAAGAAGTTTCAGGTTTTACGCGCCACCCCTAGGATTCCTCCCCACCATGTAGCCTGGCAGAGACTGCTCGAGGTCACGCAAAGATCTCTCTCCTAAGTTTTCCTCCAAAAAAACACCTGTCTCATGTTCTTTCTCAAGTTCCCTCCCCAGTTCCTGTCCCCAGTTTTTCCTTTCTCCCCCTCGCTCCTGCCTTTTCAAGGATTCCCGGGGGGAGGCATGGTGAATGACCCCAGGTCGATCCCATTGGCTGAATTGCAATCACCTGGCCCAGGTGGGCTGATGCAGGTTTAACGCCCATCCGTACCCACCAGCGGGAAAACCTAGGCTTTTGTTCTATGCTTGGTTCTCCTGGGCATGCGTCAATGGACATCTCATTCCTGCCTATCTGCCTAACAAAACCTATTTTTCAACCCCAAGTCTTTCTTGCCAAAAAATAATGTCCCATAATAGGAATGGCATGAGCAGGGCTTCTGCGTTGGATCAGATCAAGAAGATAGCTTTCATGCCCTGTACTAAGATCACAAAAGAATGTAATCCAGTGCCTTGTAGACAGTCTCGTGTACACAAAAGGTTTTCTAAGAGTCTCCAGAAGGCTGTGCTACAGCCTAAATAGGCTGAACTGCAGCCTAAAACAGAGAGGGACCCATTTCAAAGAGATGTGGGGACATGGCTTTCATAAAATTGAATGCATCATGTAATCCAGTGCAAGGGAAACCCAGTAACTTTGGGAAGGAACTGCATTGGCTTGGACTAAACAGCCAGAGATAGTGCTACATAAAAAGAAAGAAGATGATTGATAAAGCAACCCAGACATTATTTATAATAATTTATGATAATTTATAAATTTATAAATTATTATTCTGTCCTATCTTACACTGTCCGACATCTACCTTCACCCACTTTTTTGTTGTCCCTCCCTCATGGAGGAGGTTATATGTAGATCCTTGTAATCAGATCCCTCTTTCTACCCCACCTTTCCACCATCCTCCTGTTATTTCTACTCTCAGCACTGGTCCTGAAGGGGTCATCTGTCCTGGTTTCCCTGTGTTTCCAGTTCCTATATGGACCAGTGTATATTCTCTGGTCTAGCCAGGTTTGTAAGGTAGAATTGGGATCATGATAGTGGGCGCGGTAGCATTTAGGAATGAGAGGAAAGTTATATGTTTCATCGTTGCTACACTGCATCCTGACTGGCTCATCTCCTCGCAGCGACCCTTCTGTAAGGGGTTGTCCAGTTGCCTACAGATAGATCTTGGATCCCCTAACTGTACCCCCCCCCCTCATTCACAATGATATGATTTTTTTGTTCTTTGATGCCTGATACCTGATCCCTTCTACATCTTGTGATCACACAGGCTGGTGTGCTTCTTTCATGTGCGCTTTATTGCTTCTGAGTTAGATGGCCACTTGTGAACCTTCTAGTCTTTAAAACCCTAGACTCTTTATCTTTTGATAGCTAGGCTCCATAAGCTTTCTTCACCACATTTGTTTATACACCCACTTTTTGTCTTGAGTGATTGTGTCGGGAAGGTGACCATCATGGAATACCAGTTCCTTAAATTCCATATCTATAGGCTTAAGTCTTACCCACAGGAAACCTATTTTTATTTTATCCCTGGAACAAAATCTTGCAATAATTTTCTCTTTTTGGGCAAGTCCATCCTCAATCACTTATCCTTTAACATTTACAAGAATTTATCTGTAACCAACCCCATTTACATAGTCTCATTCATGCTATTTCCACAATAATTGCTAATAACCCTATTTTTTAGAATCGGCAGAAAGCATCAGCATCAATATCCCATTGCCACTGGGTTGATTTCAACTCAGTGGTACCCTATAGGACAGAATAGTATTGCCTCATAGGTTTCCAAGGCTGAAAAAAAATATCTTTATTGTGAGTTGGGTGAAGGTTTACAGAATACATCTGTTTTCCATTTGACAGTTCACACATATTTTGCTTCATGATATTGACTGCAATCTGCTCAACGTAATATCACTTATCGCACTTCCTCCTTGTATTTCCTGTTTCCATCCCCCCTTCTTTCCTGACCCTTCTGAACTTTATCTTTGAATAAATTATATCCTTTTGATTCAAAGAGTTGATTAGTGTTACTTTTTTACCTTATAGATCTACCTATTGTTTGGCTGAAGATTGAGCCAAGGGAGTGAGTTCAGTTCCAGATCTGAAGGTGCCTAAGGACAACATTCTTGTGGGTTCCAAGAATCTCTCTCTGAGCAATACCACTGAACATTTAAAATAAGTTTAAACTTTGTTGCACATATTTCTCCTATTCTATCCCAAAATTCCAAAGCAAACTCATTATCATTGTGTTGAAGCTGACTCATAGAGACCCTACAAGATAGAATAGAACTTCACCCTTTGATTTTCCAAGGCTTAAATCTTTACCAGAGCAGACAAACTCCTATTTGTCACATGGACCAACTGATAGGTTAGAACCACTTTCCTTGTGGTTAGGAGATCAATGAGGAGTCCACTCTGCCATTAGAGCTCGTTAAGAATGCGATCCAGCATCCCCTAATGCTATCCCTCTCAGATCAGTTGGTAGTGGTAATCAATGTAAATCTTAAGGGGGTCAGACTTCCACATCGTAACTCTTCCTTGGGGAAGATGGTGGGTTTGAACTGCTGATTGATTAGCCCTTAAGTGCTTAATTACTGCCTCACCAGGGTTCTCCTTAACATCAGAACAGTGGACACTTATTGGTTTATCTTACTGGTCTCTGTTCCCTAAAAATTGCACTTCATCCACAGGGTTTTCTTCCACAACACACAGCTGCTAGTGTTTTTGGTTTGTTTTTCCACATGACTTCACCTTCCTGGTCAAAGCTGATTTGTCCAGGGCTAAACACACAATGAAAACATAGCCATATTTGCACACTACAAAATTTGAAGTGAAACAGCAAGCTATTTGTTGAGTTTTTTGAATGACTGAAGTCTAAAAGGAAGTGTTATGATACAGGAAACAGTGAGTTTTGATGTCCAGGATATATGCTGGGGACCCAGTTGGCACTCCGAATGACTATTCAAAGTGATGGTATGAATTCTCCTCTTCCATGACCTACACATATAATAGATATAACCACTAAGTCCATGATTTGACAAATGTCTTGTGTGATTGAGTTTGGGTTCCCCATAGGATTAGATCCTGAGACAAAGGTTTTAATTAAGCCATTTTCTGGGGAGATATCAATAAGGAAATGGGAAATAGAAAAGAGAAAGAAGGCAGCCAATGAAAAGTACATTATCAAACAATTTAAAATTGTGAGCAACTGGAGGTTAATCTTACAGGAGACACTGTAGAAAATCCACTAGTTATTCTGCCCAGAATGTGAGGGAGTGTGGCTATTTGTCCAACAACTCCTATGGGTCATTGGTTAAGGGTTACTCCAGGAAGCAAGAATTAACTCCACAACCTCCTAAGCCATGCATGCTCAGGTACAGTGGTCTACAGAAACTAGAGAAAGCAAGAAGAGAGATGTGCTGGCCATTCGGAATTAGGCTAGCATGCCAAGTTGTCAGACATGTCAGGTTCTTGAACTATCATAACTTGAAAGTCATCATGATCCTGTGAGATATACCACTGGTATTTCAAACACAAGCATAGTTACCCGTGGTGGAAAATTTTCAGAAAAGCTTACAAGCTAAATAGACTAGAAAGAATAACCTGCCAATCTACATCTGAAAAAAATAGTGGTGTTTGTGGAGCACATTGATAGCAGTGGAATATTGTTTCATATAGTGCAGGATGATGAACCCCTCAAGTTGGAAGACACTCAAAATATAATTGGGGAAGAGCTGTCTCCTCAAAGTAGAGTTGACCTTAGTGATATAAAGTTTTCAGGACCTATATTTGTTGATGTGGCAATGACTCAAAATGAGGAGAAACAGCAGTACTGCAATAACCACTAACAAGAAGATGGGATGCATGAAATATGGATCTAGAAAAATTGGAAGCCATGAAAAAATGGAACACATAAAGATCAAACACTCTAGGTGTTATTGAACTGAAATAGACTGGTATTGGCCATTTTGAATGTCACAATAATATGGTTTACATACCAGAGTAACAAATTTGAAAGGAATGGATGACTTTCATGTTAAAAATGAGAATGTTTCAACATCGATTCCAATGTTCACCATTGTTAGGTGTAGGATATATTACACCTACAAGGATGAATAATTAATAAAGTTATTATTCAAATTTACAGACCAACCACTAATGCTAACAATAAAGCCATTGAGGATTTTTACCAACCTTTTCAGTCTGAAATTGATGAAACATGCAATCAAGATTACTGATGACTTGAATGCAAAAATTGGAAACTAAGGAGGAGGATCACTAGTTAGAAAATATGGCCATGGGGATGGAAGCCACATGGGAGATCTCATGATAGAATTTTCCAAGAAGGATGGCTTATTGATTGAAGATTTATTTTTCAGGGATGTAAATAGTAACCATAGACATGGATCATGTATATTCGATAGAAATACACACGAATTAAATCAACTATATCTGTTGAAATAAACTACTATACATACTCGAGTATAACCCAAGGCAACTAATTTTATCCCCCAAAGGTGGGGTGCTTTTTCAGCATAAAAAATGTGCTGAAAAAACCTCGGCTTATACTCAAGTATTTACGGTATAAAGAAGTTCAATATCATCAGTCACGAGACTGGAGACGAACTGTGGAACAAACCATCAATGGCAAATTCAACTCGACTTCCAACAAAATTAAAACAAGTCTCCAAGAGTCAAAGTATGAATTTGAGTATATCTCATCTAAATTAGAGGATACTTCAAGAAGAAAGTTGACACATTGAACACAAATCACCTGAGATGATACGAGTTCTGCAATAATATCAAGAACATCATAAATAAAGAAATTCAAAGATAATTAAAAAGATAGAAACTAAAGAAAAGACAAAACGGATGTCACCTTGAATGTGGAGTAGCTGAAGCCAATGAAAGAAATGATGAAGTACGAAAAAGAGAGAGAGAAATATAGAAATAATTGATGAAGTAAAGACGCTGAATAAAGAAGCTGAACATAAAATTTCAAAGGGGAATTAAAAAAGATGGAATAAAGAATTATATGAAAAGGTGCAAAGACCTGGAATTAGGACAGCAAAAATGAAAAGCATGTGCATTTCACTAGCTGAAAAAATTGAAGAGAAATTCAAAATACAGAATTACACAGATAGCATCAAAAGAAGATGAAAGGGATTCACGGACCACATGAAGCCCAGGCTCCACAGCGCTGAGTCCAGAAGACCAAGATAGCATAGGGTTCTCACTGCAGATTGCTCTGAAAGTGCTCACAGTAGTAGGCCCTGGATCAACTGGGGAAAATGTAGAACTCAAAATAAGAAGACTAACCTTAGGATATGATAGGCACTAGTGGAATTCCCATTTGACACCTGACCTCACTTCCATGGCTCAACTTTCAGCCCCCAAATAGGAGACCTATACTGTCAACGATGTACAATTCAGAGCCCAGCATTTGTCAGGGAGTTACTCAGAAGGCAGGAAGGCATGGGAACGAAAGACCAATGGAAACGGCAAACAAAGGGAGGGAATAGGAAAAGTAGTATTGCATTGTAGGTATTGCAATCAATATCATAAAACATTGCATGAATTGTAAAGAAAATCAATTTACTCTGTAGATTTGCCCTCACATCACAATCAAAACAGTGTAAAAAGAAAATAAGTCATATGACCGAGTACACTGGTAGATCTTGCTGAAGACCAATTTCCAGTGTTAAAAGATGTCACTTTGAGGAATAAGGCACAGCTGAGCCCTAGTGGTATAGTGGTTACAAACATAATGCGTCAGAACCAACCAAGTTGGGTTGCTCAACACAAGATCAGCAGTTCTGCTCCCATACAAAGTTCCAGTATTGGAAACCCACAGGGATATCTCTCCCCTGTCCTATAGAGTTGCTAAGGGTTGGAATCAACTTGATGGCAGTGAACTGGATGTAAGCCAGGCTGACTAGAGACACAAATCAAGTGACACTCATATATGTGCAATAAATAGTTTTTAATCAAGAAGTCATTATAGTATTTCTATTTCAAGGAAATATCCCAGGCCAGTCCAACTCAAGTCCATAAGTCCAACACTAGCCCATAAGTTCCTTTCCAACTTACGTAGTTACATGCAATGATGCAGAATGCAGGGATGTCAAAGGCCAGTGATTACAATGTCGTGTGGACCCAAGGTCGATGGAAGCATGGCAAGACTCTGGCAGCTCTCAACGTGGGCAGGAAGCAGTCAGGTGAATGCAAAAAGAAGGGGAGGTTCCCAGGGCCCTCCTTATGAGAAAGCCATGGTCACAAAGAGGCACCATCAGGCTATGGTGTGATTGACAGATTGGATACCTACCTTACACTTTTACATATCTTCAAACTGACATAAAATTATATAACTATCATACTATGGCATTTTCAATCACCTCATATGTACTTGAAAATGGACAATAATTATGAAAGGTAAAATAAAAGTTGATGTCTTTGAATTATGATGCTGGTGAAGAATATTGAATATTCCATGGACTTTCAGAAGAAGGAACAAATCTTTCTTGGCGGAAGTAGAGCCAGAATGCTTCCTAGACGTGAGAATGGCAAGACTTCATATCACATACTTTGGACATCTTAACAGCTGAGCATAGTCCCTAGAGAAGGATATCATACTTGGTAAAGTGGAGTGGTGAAAAAAAGAAGAAGGTCCTCAATGGGATGAATTGGCATACTGGTTGCAAAAATGGTCTCCAACATTAACTGTGAGGAAACAGGCTGTGGGTGCTATGAGTTAGAGCCAAATTAACAGTGTCTAACAATGACAACTCCCCTCCCGCGCCCCATCTGTCAATTTGCTGCACTGTGGTAGCTTGTGCTTTGCTGTGATGCTGGGAGTTAGTCCACTAGTACTTCAAATACCAGGCAGGATCACCCACGGTGAACAGATTTCAACACATCTTCCAGACTAAGAACTGACAGGACGACAAAACAATCAGTCCACTTCTGAGGGATTCACCATTGAAAACTTTATGCATAGCAGTAAAATATTGTCTGATATAATGCCAGAAACTGAGTCCCTCAGATTGCAAAACAATCAAAATATCACCGAGAAAGAGAGCTTCCTCAAAGTAGAGTCCACCTTAATGATAACTCAAAACCTCACAACAGGAGCTGTAGATAACATCATAATAAATGGAGAAAATATTGAAGTTATCAAGGATTTCGTCTTGCTTAGATTCACAGCTAATGCTCATGGAAACAACAATCAAAAAAACCAAATAACATATTGCATTAGGCAAATCTACTGCACATAACCACTTTAAAGTACTGAAGATCAAGAATTTCACTTAGGATTAAGTTGCGCCTGGCCCAAGGCATGGCATTTTCCGCCACACCTTATGCATGTGAAATTTGAACATTGAATGAGAACGACTGAAGGAGAACTGGTGCATTTGAATTAAGGTACTGACAAAAAAATACTGAAAGTACCATGGGTGGAGAGAAGAACAAACAAATCTGTCTGAGAAGAAGTGCAGCTAAATGTTCCTTGGCAGATAGGATGGCGAGACTTCATCTCATGTACTTTGCAGATGTTATCAGGACAGACCAGTCCCTGGAGGACATCATACACATTACAGTGGAGGGGTTGCAAAAAGAGGAAGACACCCGATCAAATGGATCGAGACAATTCCTACAACAATGGACTCAAACATAACAAAATTTTTGAGTATGGGGCAGGACCAGACAATGTTTCATTCTGTTGTGTAGGCATTATTATGAGACAGAACTGACTTGAAGGCATCTAGCAACAAAGTGTACTAAAGCTTCTTCTGGCACCTTCATTTGCTAATGGATTATAATTCAAAATGAGAAAAATCATTGCAACCATTCATTAATAATCAGAACATGAAACGTGCAAAATAAGAATCTAGGAAAATTGGAAATCATAAAAAAACGGAATCTGACCTATAAAGATCAATATCCTAGGCATTGGTGAGTTGAAATAGTCCCTTTGAATCTTAAAATGATAATAATGACTATGCTGACAATGACAAATTCAAAAGAATGTCTCTTTCATGCTCAAAAAGAGCATTTTTAGATCTATCTTGAAGTGCAATGCTGCCTGTGACAGAATAATATTTATCTTCATACACAAGGAAGGCCGGTTAATAGAACCATTATTCAAATTTTCTCACAAACCACTAAAGCCAATGAACAATTGTACCAACTTCTTTAGTCTGAAATTGACCACACATGTACTGAAAATGCATTAATAATTGCTGACAATTGGAATGCACACATGGAAACAAAAAGGAAGGAAGAGTAATTAGAAACTATGGCTTTGGGGATCGAAAAGAAGCTGAAGACTGCATGAAAGAATTCTGCAAGAGCAATAACTTCCTCATTGCAAACACCTTTATTCAACAACAGGAGCGGCATATATACATGTGGAAAACACAGGAATGGAATTGATTAAATCTGTGGGAAGACATGATAGAGAAACTCAATATCATTGAGACAAAACAAGACCGGGGGCCAACTATGTAAAAGACTATCAATTACTAATATGCAAGTTCAAATCAAACCTGAAGAAAATTAAAATAAGAACGCAAAAGAGCCCAAATACAGTCTATATAATATCTGTGGTCGGTTGGGGTTTCTAGAGAAACAAACCAGTGATACTGATACATGTAGAAGAAGGAAATTTATATCAATAAAGAATTTTACATTAAGAAGTCCACACAACAAGAAACCCCAGTCCAACTCCAGCCCATAAATCAGATGCAAACTAGAGGCCCTTCCAGACTCCTGAAGCTGTTGGAGGAATAGCCCAAGGAACAGGAAAACCACAGGTTGGTGGAAGCAGAGTTGGGAGAATCCAATGTCAACAGGCAGTTGGCAGGCCACAGACAGCTCTTAGGGTCAGCAGGTCTCATGGTGATTGCCATCCCAAGAAGGCAGACGTAGGGTCCAGGGTCATTTCATCAGGAAGAAAAAGAGTGAGCCCATTCTCCACAGTCTACTTATAGCTATGAAATAGGTCATACCCCCAAGGAGAGTGTGAGCTGCACCTTCTGAAGATCCTGGTCAAGCTAAATTGACACGAAACATTAATATCACAATATCTCACCTGAATTTAGAGCCTATCTCAAGAATGGTTCGGACATATTGAACATTAATGATCAGCTACCAGAAGACTTGTGAAATAGCATAAAGGTCATCAATCTTTTTTTTTTTTTGTCATGTCACCTGTGGCTATTTATTTATTTATCATAAATCATTTTATTGGGGGCTCCTCAAAAAGATCATTAATAATCCAGGAAAGAAAGAAAATACTACAGTGGATATCAGAGGAGACTGGGAAACTTGCTCTTGAACCTAAAGCAGTTAAAGCAAATGGAAGAAATGATGAAATAAAAGAGTTGAACAGAAAAATTTGAAAGGCCAGCTTGAGAAGATACAGTAAAGAATTATATTGTAACATGTAAAGACCTGGAATTAGGAAAGCAAAAGGAATGAGTACAGTCAGCATATCATAAATTGAAAGAACAGAAGAAAAAATCCAAGCCTCGGATTACAATGTTCAAGGATTATTTATCAAACTATTGAATGATGTAGGGAGAATCCAAAGAATATGGACGAAGTGTACAGAGTCTCTGTTTCCAAGAATTAGTTGAGGTTCTACTAGTTCAAAAGGCCAAGAGGAAGTTGAAGCTGCAATGTAAGCATTAGTGAAAAGCAAGGAAGGGATAGGAATGGAAATATTTCAACATGCTCATGCAGTGATAGTCCATGTCAAGAAATTTGGAAGATAGCTATCTGGCCAACCAACTGGAAGTGATTAATATTTGTGTCCATTCTAAAGAAATATGATGCAACAAAATCTGCAAATTAATTTAAAATAACATTAATATGACATGCAAGTACAATTTTATTGACGATACCTTTAAAAGTAGTTATAGCAATATGTCAACAGGAAGCTGCCAGAAATCCAGGCTGTATTAAAAGAGGGCATGAGGCAAGGTATATCAATGCTCGTTTCAGATGGACCTTGGCTGAAAACAGAGGATACAAGGAAAATGCTTACTTATGTACTATTGACTATGCAGAGGATTTTACTGTGTATCATAACAAACTTTGGGTAGCATATGAATACATATGAGAACAATGGGAATTCCCGTACATTTAATTGTGCTCCTGTGGTACCTGTACACAAACCAACAGGAAGTGGTTCGAATAGAACAAGTGGATAGTGCGTGGTTTAAAATCAGGAGAGTGTGTGTTGTGGTTATATCCTTTCACCATATGTGTTAGACAGGGTTCTCTAGAGAAACAAAACCAGGACATTTATGATTTGATAGATAGATAGAACACGAAGGAATATAACAGCTAATTAGTCCACATAGCAGTACAAAGGACTCAGTTTAACTCACTTCCATGCAACAGTAAATATGGCAGTACAGCCAGGCAGCAAACTGCAGAACTAGGTAAGGCAGCCACACACTGGTCTGATCACCAGAGAGCAACTGAGAGATAGGTGTGGCTTGCTGAGCCATTTATCTCTTTGCCCACGAATCAAACTGCGAACTTATTAATCCCACATGTTCTTATTGGCCAGGTTGGCACTATAAACCTACCTATCTATCACACTATACTTATTCAAATAATCTGAGAAGCTGCTCTGTATGAAGAAGTTGAGGCATCTGGTTTGGAGGAAGAATCATTAACAACCTGTATTATGCAGATGACCCAATCTTGCTGGCTGAAAGTCAATAGGCCTTGAAGTACTTACTGATAAAGCTCATATAGTACACCTTCAGTATGAATTAGTCTTCAACACTAAGAATACAAATGTCTTCTCAACTTGACAAATATAAACACACAACATCATTACAAATAGAGAAATGTAGCTAAACTCTATTTTACTTGGACCCACAATCAATACTCTCAGAAGCAGCAGTCAATAAATCAACGTATTTCATTGGAAAAATCTGTTGTAAAAGACCTCTTTAAAATGTGAAAGAGCAAATGTTTTACTCTGGGGATTAGCAAATTATGCCTGCTTTTAGCCTTGCTATTTTTAATCACCTTAGATGCATGTGAAAGGAGTCTTAATTTCAGTGTCTGGTATGGGTTGAATGACTAACAGCAAGGTTGGTGGTTCAACCCACTTGCTGCTCCACAGAAGAAAGAGGAAGCTATTTGACCCTGTAAAGATTTACAGCCTTGGAAACCCTATATGGTCACTGTGAATAAGAATAGACTTGATGGTAATGTTTGACATATGCATGTGAAAGATGGACCATAAATAAGGAAGACTGAAGAAAATATGATGCCTTTAAAATATGATGTTGCAAATAATATTGAATATACCATGAATGCCCAGCAGAGCAAAGAGGTCTATCCCGGAAGAAGTACAGCCAGAATGTATTTTAGAAGTGAGGATGGTAAAACTCCATTTCATATACTTTGAACATGGTATCAGGAGAAATTAGTCCCTAGAAAAGGACAAAATACTTGGTAGAGCATCGTCAAAAAACAGGTAAGCCCTGAATGAGATGGATCAACACAGTGGCTGTAACAATAGGCTAAAATATGACCATTGTGAGGATGTCACAGGACTAGAAAGGCTTTTATTCTATTGTGCATAGGGTCACTATAAGTGGCAGTGCGTGAGTTTTTGTTGATTAACAACACTGGGATATGAGCAATGTGCCCATGGCATATGCTAAACTGTCACCATGCTGGACACAGTTGATCTTTGTGGCTTTAGAGGGTAATTATTTAGAGGGTTATGATTCCACTGAATTTTTTTCTGTGTATTCAAACTATTCCATCCCAAGATTCCACATATCTATCCAAACCAAGCTCACTGCCATTGAATCAATGCTAACTCATATCGACCCTACAGGACATGGGTAAAATTGTACCTGTGAGGTTCTGAGACTGTACCTCTTTACAGAGTAGAGTCCCATCTTTCTCCCGAAGAGCAGCCGGTGATTTCAAAATACCGACCGTGCAATTAGCAGCCCAATGTGTAACCAAGAACTATTCAGGGAAGCTAGAGGGAGAGCATGAAAAGAAATGAGTAGTTGAGGTGGTTGGATGCGCATCCATCCCTTTGTTCTACTCTCTATGACTTTTTCTGAGTTCATTCAAAATGTAAATTAAGACACAAAATAGAATTCTACCCAACCCTGCTATATGCCTAAACAGTATCCATTTTTCTCATTCTTACTACTAATAGAAGCTCAATTTTGTTTAGGGTGATAATGTACCTACTTAAATCACTCCCTCCTAGGCTCCCTTGCAGCTATGCATAAGCATTTGACCCAGTTTGGGCCAAATATGTGTAGGTGAAAGATACTGAGTAGGACTCCCAAGAAAGTTTTTGTTGTTGTTTAAGGCAAAACACTTGTCTGGCATAACCCATTTCATTTTTGTCCTTGGCTCTTCTGCTGTCATGCTCCCTAGTCAGAATATTGAAAGATGAGAGAGTCACATAGGTTACATGAGTTTGGCAGACCAAAAAGCATGCATTCTCCTATATCCAAGATGAGTCCCTGAGCAAATACTCCAGACCTAGGCTACCTATTTCAAGACTTACTATTGTATAAGACAAACCCCTGTGTGGTGCAAAGGGTTAACACAATTCACTGCTAAGACAAAGATGCCTTGGAAGAAAAACCTGGCAATCTACATTTAAAAATTCAGCCCTTGAAAACCTCATGGGGCACAGTTCTACCCTGAATCATATGGGGTAACTGTAAATCAGAATCAATTCAGTGGCAACTGGTTTGGTATTTTTGGTGTTAATATAAGAAAAATGAAGCTTTTGTGATTAGACCACTAGTGTCGGTTTGTTTTTTCCCATGTAGCCAGATGCAATTTGGACTGATAGAGAAATAATTAAAAGAATGTAGAGTTAAGTAAGCGTAATGATTATGGAACTAATCATTTAGCAATGGGCTGCTAACCACAAGGTCAGTAGTTCAAATGCACCAGTCATTCAGGGGGAGAAAAGTGAAGCTCTCTGCTTCTGTAAAGATTTACAGTCTTGGAAGCCCTATATGGGGTTGCTATAAGTTGTAATCAACTTGATAGCATTGTATTTGTTTGAGTTTGGTGACTTGTATGTAAGCTTTGAGGGGGTAGTAATAGATACTTTGAATACTATTCTTAGCACTATAGGTATTATGTCTTTTGCAAATGGATAAACGAACAAAAGCGATATTCATTTTGTGTTTTCTGTAGTTTGCCTTATTCTTCCAAGAAGATTGCTCAAGTGTAAAGACCCAGTCTTCTCTGGCATACTTGAATAAAAGAATAACTGATAGACACAGACTTGAACCCTGGCCTGTGTGATCTTGGGTGTGTCACTGTTTTTCAATCTATTTCTCATCTGTGAACTGGGGATTACACACGTAACCCACAGGGTTGTTTTGGAGATTCAGAGTAATGTGTGTGTCTTGGATTGAGTGCCCTTGCATACCGAGCTTATTCCTCAGGCCTGGGTGCAGGGAGTCTATTTGAGATCTGATGGCAGGGAGTGGGAATAGGAAAGCAGACGCAAGACTGAGTTAGGGGGAGAAGCAATCACAATGGGAACGGGGTGTTGAGGCTTTTAATTTAGGATACAGGGGCTTGATTCCCCCAGGACTTCTGAGCAACATGGGTTCTGTCCTAGAATTGTCTACCAGAAACAGGAGGCTGGGCTCTTCTTCGCCTGTAGTGGTGTTGAGCATTCCTCCTAGTAAGGTGACCTCTCCTACCTTCCTGGGTTTGGCTTTCCATGCCTTTGAAAAGGCTTCGAGGCAGAAGGACATGGAGAGCTGCGTGCTGCACAGTTGTGATAAGACACCATTTCAGCAGGAGCCTGCACTTACATAGAGCCGTTCGTCACTGCTATGATGGATATCAGGAGGAGCCCTGGAAGTGCAGTGGTTACAAGTTGGTTTGCTAACTTCAAGGTCAGCAGTTCAAAACTACTAGCTCCAAGGAAGAAAGATGGGGTTTTCTACTCCAATAAAGAGTTGTAGTGTTTGAAACTCGCAGGGGGCAATTGTACACTGCCCCACAGGATCGCTATGAGTCGGTATTGACTGGAAGGCAGTGAGATGGTGTCAGAGATGGGTCAAAGGAATGTGGCATGGCAACCCTAAGAATCTGCTACAGAACCATAAAGTGCCTGGGATAGATGAGTTTATTGTGCTTGACCTTTTAAAACCATCAAACGGGCAACAGTTAGAAAGACAAACATACCAAGTGTCATTGGAGATCCTGGGAAAGCAGAGAAACACTGCTAATGATGCAGGTTTGCTGCACAGCAATCTGGCAGAGCTTAGTGAAAGCCCATTGAATGGACCCTAGGACCTAGTGAGCCCCTCCTGGGCGTACAACCAAAGAAGCGCAATCACTGAGTTGACTTTCATTCCTCATGACCCTATCAAACAAAGCTGAATGGTCCCATGATGTTTTCAAGGCTTCTATTGGGAAGTAGACAGCCATGCCTTTATCCCACAGTGTGTGGAAGACGGCTTCAAACTACTGACCTTTGGGTTAGCAGCCAAGCACTTAATATCTCCCCCATCAAAGCTCTCTCCTGGATGGATAAAAACAAACAAAACCCCAGTTGATTCTTCCTCATTAGCAACCCTACAAGGCACAGTAGAATTGCTGCTATAGGTTTACAAAACTAAATTCTTACGACAGCAGACAGCCTCTCTTTGCTCCATGGAATAGCTGGTGGGTTGGAACTGCTCACCTTGGGGTTAGCAGCCCAACGCATAATTCCTGGGTATATAGGCCAAGCTATTTATCCAATTCACAGGGCCCTTGGGGCATTTTTAAAAGAATGGTCACCACGCTGATACCTGCAGTAGAGAAGAGTTGGAGCCGAATTGGATGCCAATCAACAGAGAACTGAAGAAGGAAAAAAAAGAAAGATGATGATTGCTCATGACCAAGTGGCATGCAGCAGCACATGCAATTGATATGCAGCATGGCAATAACTCTTAATGACATTGCAAGGAGTTGAAAAGGTCAGAAACTGAATGAGATTTATATTGCAGTACCATTCATGGAAGCTGAAAGCCCATTCACCAAGCAGCATGGTCTAGTGCACATGGCTGTATGCCTATAAGGACACACACACACCAAGCACCCAGCAGGGGGTACTTGTCTGAAGAGGGGAATGGAAGTGATGTGAATGTGGAAAAGGAGGGACAAAACACAAGCAGGGCCTGACATTGATCAGGGTTCACTGTGTGCTATAAAGTAGGCATGATTAATCACTTCCCTGTACCAGAAGGCTGAGCTAGATTTTTAAAGCAAATCGAGTGCCTGGAACACAATGGTTGTTAGCTGCTGTTGAGTCAGCCTCCAGTCCAACTCACTGTGACAACCAGCTCCCAGTGACTCCATGGGCAATATTCTCCCTGGTCCTGCACCATCTCTTTGGTTGTGCATCAGATTGTGATTCACAGGGGTTTTCGTTAATTGGTTTTCAGAAGTAGAATACCAGGCTCTTCTTCATCGCTCATCTTAGTCTGGACACATCACAGAAACAGGTTCAGTCTCATAGCCGCACCCAACCAAGCTTCCCCATTTCAGTATCATAGCAACACAGAAATCAGTTCAGTACCACAGCAATAACCAAGCATCCCCCTGACAAATGAGTGTTGGATGCACATGAGTTGCATTGTCTTGGACTCAAACCCAGATCTCCCACATGGAAAAGGAGAATTCTACAACTGAACCACAATTTACCCTCAGAATATAATAAGTATCCAGTAAATGGTTATTAAGAATGTGGCTGCCAGGAAAATCCACCAATTTCCTGCCAAGGCTTAACACTAATATCTTCCCACACACACTAGAAGGCTGCAGAGGAATGACTTTCTCCATGCCAGCCCTGGTATCTAGACAAGGGACCCTAACACTGAACCACTGAGCCCCAGCAGGCTGGGGAGCAATGTCAAATTGGATGAGGGACAATCCTGGTTGAGTTAGTTCCCCTAAGCTCCTAGGGCAGTTTAGCATGTCCACAGCTGTGTTCTGAATAGCCATGCGATTACCACCGAGAGAAATTCTACATGCTTTCACACCCCATGCTAGTCGTTGCAGCCATCGTTGAGTACAGTTCATGCTCATCACTATCTAGAACTCACGGTGACGCTGTGGGTGAGCCATTGGGCAGGTAACCTCAAGGTTGGCAGTTCAAAGGCACCAGTTGTTCTCTGAGAGGAAGGTGAGATGATCTGCTCCTGTCAAGATTTAGCCTGAGGAATTTTATATAGGGTCACAGTGAGTCAGGATCAACTCAATGGTGTGGGTTTGGTTTATTAGACCCACCATCAGATCATATTTAATGTATTTATTAACATGTATATTTGCCACAAATCCAATGTCTTATTTTTATCACTGCATTTCAATACAATTTGTGCCTTTGTGATTCTGTATTTCATTGGAGGTATTTGGAAATATTATTCTGGGGAGTGGGCAGGTGTTCCATAGCCTTTCCTAAATGCCAAAAGGATCCATGGGGTTGCAATGGTTAAGACCCTCTGATAGAGTTTATCAAAGAGCCCTGGAGGCACAATGGTTAAGTGCTCAGCTGCTATCCAAAAGGTTGAAGGTTTGAACCCACCAGTGGCTCTGTTCTTGGAACAAAAACCAGGCAACTCATTCTTGTAAAGATTACAGCATAGAAAAGCCTAGAGCAGTGGTTCTCAAACTTCCTAATGCCACAACCCTTTCATACAGTTCCTCATGTTGTGGTGACCTCCACAACCATAAAAAATATTCTCATTGCTGCTTCATAACTGTAATTTTGTTACAGTCACCCTGTGCAAGGGTCCCACAGGTTGAGAACCATTGGTCTAGAGAGCTCGGCACTGATGCATTGAGTCACTATGAGTTGGACTGGACTAGAAGGTTCCTAACAAAAACACCAACAATCATTTTTTACCATGACCTTGTTAACTCAAAAAGATTAATAAGCAAATTCACAAATGAGGACATCCAGTTGCCCCTCCAAACTGGAGAAGCATGAGTTAAATGGTGACCCTGACCCCACGGTGTCCTCCAGCTGGTGCCATGCTGCCTTTATTCCTTCTGCCTCTCAGTTCTGTGGAGAAGAAGGGGAAAGGGAGGGAAAGAAAAAGAAAGAAATGAAAAGATAATTTTCCCAGCTTCTTCACATCACTGAATTGAACTTTACTTTTAATAAAAGTATTATGAAATGGAAATGGTGCTTTCACTATTTTGCTTTCAGGTGATATTCAGAGACATGGTGCTGGTAATTATTTGAGCCGGGGAGGTTAGTGTGCAGATTTTCTGAATATGGTTGAGCCACATGCCCCCTTCCAGGCCTAGCATTTCCCTGGGCTATGAGAAGTTATAGACAGTCTACCCTCTTCTTCCTCTGACTTCGCTGCAAACCACGGACACACTGGTTCTGACTTGACCTGGCTCCAGTACAGAAAAAAATATCCTCCTTGCATAATTGTAGTGCTTGAATTGGAAGGCACCCAGATACAAATCTCTCTTCTGGTGGCATAATGGGTTATGTGTTGGGCTATTAACTGAAGGTCAGCAGTTGGAATTCACCAGTCGCTCCTTTGGAGAAAGATGAGGCTTTCTTCTCCCATAAAGAGTTATAACCTTAGATGAGTATAAAAACTCAAAATGCATTGGCAGAGATTCCACAGAGAATAAGCCTCCATTAAATCCCCTGGGACCATTCACCAGGGATGGGATTAAACCCTGCTCAACATCAGTACATCAGAAAGTGTATTGTTGCAGATATGATTAGGTTAAAAATTAACATCTTATCATTTGTCTTTACTCTTAACACGTTTTTCATTTGTTCTTTTTTTAATTTTCTGCTTTCCTTTTTATTGAAAAATTAACTAATGTCACTAAACAAGTAGAGAATTTGTTAAATGAAAATCTAATCGGTTATGTAAATTTTCACTGAAAACATAACACAATTTTATTTTTACAAAGAGTTATAGCCTTGGAAACCCAGGAGGCCGCAGTATTTTCTCTCGATAGGATTGTTATGCACCCAATGGCAATGAGTGTTGTTGGATTTTGTTTCTTTATTGTTTTCTGTAGCTATGGTGGGGTATAGGGGTTATGTGTTGGGCTGCTAAACGCAATGTCTGAAATGGCAAATTTGAAATCCCAAGCCACTCCAAGGGAGAAAGATGAGGCTTTCTACTCCCCTAAAGAGTTCCAGTCTCAGAGCAGCCAGTCCACAAAGAGAACAACATGGCTGGCCCCACTATGAGACAAGATGCCCCTCAGTTACCAAGGGTGATACAGGGGACAGCACTGGAGACACAGTGTGCGAATTGCACCTAACCTGATTCCACCACACCGAGGCAAAGTGTGGTGGAGTGCAGTGGAACAGCAAGGGAATGGAGTGGCAAGGTCCCCAGGGAATGCTGAAAGTGGACTTTGGGGCCAGGTTGTGGTGCCTCAACAGACTGGATTGGAAAACACTCCTAAGGTCCAACAAATGATCCTTGAACTAACTACAAGCTCTTCTTTCTTGATGTGTTTTGTTTTGTTCTTTGTCAGTGGTTAGTTTTTGTTGTTTTGTTGTCTGGTTGTATACTGTTGCTTTGTTTTCCTCTGTCTTGTTTTCGTGCATGTTAGTGTCTCCACAGGTCTGTCTAAATAAGAGAGGCTGGATGAACTATCTGGAGGAAAAACAACAGGACCGACAGTTCCGGGGGCACTTGGGATAGGGGGAGGTACGGGAGGTAAGGAAGTGGTGTTAACAAACACAGGGACAAGGGAACAACATGGGACTCGAAATGGTAGTGAGGGGAAAGTGGCAGGCCTGGTAGGGAATGATCAAGGGTAAGGTTACGTAAAGAAGAGGTATAGCTGTAACCCAGGTGGGGATGGAGCATGGTAGTGGGACAGGAGGAAAGTCAAGGGAGATGGAGGAAAGAGCTAGGAGTCAAAGTGCATTTATAGAGGTCTAGACAAAGACATGTGCATGCAAATATATATATGGATGGGGAAATAGATCTATGTGAATATATTTATAGGTTTAGTATTAAGGTGGCGGCAGGACCTTGGGCCTTAAATCAAGCACTCCCTCAATGCATGAATACTTTCTTTTATTAAATTGGCACTCTACAATGCTCATCCTCCAGACACAACTGCTGAAGCCAAAGCTGGTGAACAAGTAAATGTGGTGAAGAAAGCTGATGGTGCCCGGCTATCAAAAGAGATAGTGTATGGGATCTTAAAGACTTGTAGATAAACAAGAGGCCATCTAGCTCAGAAGCAACAAAGCCCACATGGAAGAGCACACCAGCCTGTGTGATCACGAGGTCCCGAAGGGATCAGTTATCAGGCATCAAAAAACAAAAAAATCACAGCATTGGCTGCACACCTCCATGATACGATTGCCAAAGACAAACTTGTGCATAAGCAAATGTGGCGAAGAATGCTGATGGTGCCCGGCTATCAAAAGAGATAGTGTCTGGGGTCTTAAAGGCTTGAAGGTGAACAAGCGGCCATCTAGCTCAGAAGCAAAAAAGCCCACATGGAAGAAGCACACCAGCCTGTGCGATCACAAGGTGCCAAAGGGACCAGGTATAAGGCATTATGAAAAATATATGGTATATGATATATATATATATATACACATAATAGTGAATGAAGGGGGAAGTGCAGAGTGGAGACCCAAAGCCCATTTGCTGGCCACTGGAGATCCCCTCACAGAGGGGCTTAGGAGAGGAGATGGGTCAGTCAGTGTGCGATGTAGTACCGATGAAAAACACAGCTTTCCCCCAGATCCTGGATGCTTCCTCCCCCCAACTACCATGCTCCGTATTCTACCTTGCAGGACTGGATAGGGCAGAGGTTGTACACTGGTGCATATAGGAGCTGGAGGCACAGGGAATCCAGGGTGGATGATACCTTCAGGACCAGGAGTGTGAGGGGCGATACTGGGAGAGTAGAGGGTGAGTGGGTTGGAAACGGGGAACAGATTACAAGGATCCACATGTAACCTCCTCCCTGGGAGACAGACGGCAGAGAAGGGGGGGGGTGGGAGACTCTGGATAGGGCAAGATATGACAAAATAACAATCTGTGGATTATCAAGGGCTCATGAGGGAGTGGGGAGCGGGAGGGAGGGTAAAAAAAAGAGGACCAGATGCAAAGGGCTTAAGTGGAGAGCAAATGCTTTGAGAGTGTTTAGGGTAAAGAATGTACGGATATGCTTTATACAATTGATGTATGTATATGTATGGATTGTAATAAGAGTTGTATGAGCCCCTAATAAAATGTTAAAAAAAAAAAGAGTTCCAGTCAGAGAAACTCTCAGGTGCAGTTCTACCCTATCCTATAGATTTGCCATGAGTCGGCATCAACTGGATGGCAGGAAGGACACATAACGATTTAGACCTGGGCTTAGTTTGGGTTCTCACTGAAGCAGACCCTGGCCAAAGACTTAAAGGCAATGAGCTTATTTAGGAAACTCTCAGCATGCAGGTAATGATGTGGCATTGTGAGCCAGTGGAGGGAAGGCCACCGATAACAAATAGATTGTGAATCCAATTACAAACCTGGGAACCTGCTGCTTAATCACTTAGGAAGTCTCCAGGGGTAGGTGTAGCACACGCCTCTCAGAGTTTTGCCATCCAAGGAGTGAGGGGCCTGGTCAGGGCTGTTCCCAGGGGCATATGTTCCTCAGCACATTCAGCCAGCACCAGCAAAGGGACCTTCAGAGCTGGCCCTTGGTGACTGAGGCGAGTACACGGAATCAGGAATTTGGGAATGAAGAGAAGGAGCACCGGGAATGTCTGCTACAGATTGGAGACTGGAAAGTCCACTCGGTGCTCCTCAAGGGGACAGGCGCTCCCCTCTCTGGATCTCACTTTTAACATCGATACACAAAGGTCGATTCTGTGAGGGTCACAGACTGGGGACTCCCATGGCCAAATGAGGACCTGTGTGGACTCTGGTTGGCCTGCTTATTCACTGCCATCTAGAAGATTCCAACTCACAGTGACCCTGTAAGACCGAGCGGAACTGCCCCTGTGGGTTTCTGAGGCTGAAATTCTATATGGACTAGAAGGTCTCATCTCTGCACAGCCCCCCACCCTATCCCCCACCCCCCGCTCCCCCAGTGTGACTGGTGGTTTCAAACTACTGACCTT